>NW_027098788.1:0-276163 GCF_037042795.1 Molothrus aeneus
GCAGGCGAAGAAGCGGCTTCTTCGCACACAGAGCATTGTGGCGAGCGCAGGGAGCTCCTGAGAGCGGTTTGTGCCGAAAGAAGCCCGGGACCGGCACTTAGCTTCGGAGAGCTGCGTATCTGCGTCTTCTGCGTGTCTTGCCGCTCTACACTCAGCAAAAACTTTTCCACCATATCTTGCAAAGAGAAACTCTGCCAGGAAAGAAAACATCCAATATCTTGTTCTAAAGCTTGCACGGAGGTCTGCAAAGAGTTTGGCAAGAATGAAAGGTAGTTGTCCAAAACTCGTTCTTTTCCAATATAATAACCATGGAAAAGGCAGGAGAGTGGTAAAATTCTGTTTTCTCTAAGTCTGAAGGCTGCCCACACTGTGCCTGTGTGGTGCGGCTTGCATCTTCGCCTTTGGGAAGATGCCGCTCGCCGATTCTCCCGCAGGCGAAGAAGCGGCTTCTTCACACACAGAGCATTGTGGCGAGCGCAGGGAGCTCCTGAGAGCGGTTTGTGCCGAAAGAAGCCCGGGACCGGCACTTAGCTTCGGAGAGCTGCGTATCTGCGTCTTCTGCGTGTCTTGCCGCTCTACACTCAGCAAAAAGCTTTTCCACCATATCTTGCAAAGAGAAACTCTGCCAGGAAAGAAAACATCCAAAATCTTGTTCTAAAGCTTGCACGGAGGTCTGCAAAGAGTTTGGCAAGAATGAAAGGTAGTTGTCCAAAACTCGTTCTTTTCCAATAGAATAACCATGGAAAAGGCAGGAGAGTGGTAAAATTCTGTTTTCTCTAAGTCTGAAGGCTGCCCACACTGTGCCTGTGTGGTGCGGCTTGCATCTTCGCCTTTGGGAAGCTGCCGCTCGCCGATTCTCCCGCAGGCGAAGAAGCGGCTTCTTCGCACACAGAGCATTGTGGCGAGCGCAGGGAGCTCCTGAGAGCGGTTTGTGCCGAAAGAAGCCCGGGACCGGCACTTAGCTTCGGAGAGCTGCGTATCTGCGTCTTCTGCGTGTCTTGCCGCTCTACACTCAGCAAAAACTTTTCCAGCATATCTTGCAAAGAGAAACTCTGCCAGGAAAGAAAACATCCAAAATCTTGTTCTAAAGCTTGCACGGAGGTCTGCAAAGAGTTTGGCAAGAATGAAAGGTAGTTGTCCAAAACTCGTTCTTTTCCAATATAATAACCATGGAAAAGGCAGGAGAGTGGTAAAATTCTGTTTTCTCTAAGTCTGAAGGCTGCCCACACTGTGCCTGCATGGTGCGGCTTGCATCTTCGCCTTTGGGAAGCTGCCGCTCGCCGATTCTCCCGCAGGCGAAGAAGCGGCTTCTTCGCACACAGAGCATTGTGGCGAGCGCAGGGAGCTCCTGAGAGCGGTTTGTGCCGAAAGAAGCCCGGGACCGGCACTTAGCTTCGGAGAGCTGCGTATCTGCGTCTTCTGCGTGTCTTGCCGCTCTACACTCAGCAAAAAGCTTTTCCAGCATATCTTGCAAAGTGAAACTCTGCCAGGAAGGAAAACATCCAAAATCTTGTTCTAAAGCTTGCACGGAGGTCTGCAAAGAGTTTGGCAAGAATGAAAGGTAGTTGTCCAAAACTCGTTCTTTTCCAATATAATAACCATGGAAAAGGCAGGAGAGTGGTAAAGTACTGTTTTCTCTAAGTCTGAAGGCTGCCCACACTGTGCCTGCATGGTGCGGCTTGCATCTTCCCCATTGGGAAGCTGCCACTCGCCGATTCTCCCGCAGGCGAAGAAGCGGCTTCTTCGCACACAGAGCATTGTGGCGAGCGCAGGGAGCTCCTGAGAGCGGTTTGTGCCGAAAGAAGCCCGGGACCGGCACTTAGCTTCGGAGAGCTGCGTATCTGCGTCTTCTGCGTGTCTTGCCGCTCTACACTCAGCAAAAAGCTTTTCCACCATATCTTGCAAAGAGAAACTCTGCCAGGAAAGAAAACATCCAAAATCTTGTTCTAAAGCTTGCACGGAGGTCTGCAAAGAGTTTGGCAAGAATGAAAGGTAGTTGTCCAAAACTCGTTCTTTTCCAATAGAATAACCATGGAAAAGGCAGGAGAGTGGTAAAGTACTGTTTTCTCTAAGTCTGAAGGCTGCCCACACTGTGCCTGCATGGTGCGGCTTGCATCTTCGCCTTTGGGAAGCTGCCGCTCGCCGATTCTCCCGGAGGCGAAGAAGCGGCTTCTTCGCACACAGAGCATTGTGGCGAGCGCAGGGAGCTCCTGAGAGCGGTTTGTGCCGAAAGAAGCCCGGGACCGGCACTTAGCTTCGGAGAGCTGCGTATCTGCGTCTTCTGCGTGTCTTGCCGCTCTACACTCAGCAAAAAGCTTTTCCACCATATCTTGCAAAGAGAAACTCTGCCAGGAAAGAAAACATCCAAAATCTTGTTCTAAAGCTTGCACGGAGGTCTGCAAAGAGTTTGGCAAGAATGAAAGGTAGTTGTCCAAAACTCGTTCTTTTCCAGTAGAATAACCATGGAAAAGGCAGGAGAGTGGTACTGTTTTATCTAAGTCTGAAGGCTGCCCACACTGTGCCTGCATGGTGCGGCTTGCATCTTCGCCTTTGGGAAGCTGCCGCTCGCCGATTCTCCCGGAGGCGAAGAAGCGGCTTCTTCGCACACAGAGCATTGTGGCGAGCGCAGGGAGCTCCTGAGAGCGGTTTGTGCCGAAAGAAGCCCGGGACCGGCATTTAGCTTCGGAGAGCTGCGTATCTGCGTCTTCTGCGTGTCTTGCCGCTCTACACTCAGCAAAAAGCTTTTCCACCATATCTTGCAAAGAGAAACTCTGCCAGGAAAGAAAACATCCAAAATCTTGTTCTAAAGCTTGCACGGAGGTCTGCAAAGAGTTTGGCAAGAATGAAAGGTAGTTGTCCAAAACTCGTTCTTTTCCAATAGAATAACAATGGAAAAGGCAGGAGAGTGGTAAAGTACTGTTTTCTCTAAGTCTGAATGCTGCCCACACTGTGCCTGCATGGTGCGGCTTGCATCTTCGCCTTTGGGAAGCTGCCGCTCGCCGATTCTCCCGGAGGCGAAGGAGCGGCTTCTTCGCACACAGAGCATTGTGGCGAGCGCAGGGAGCTCCTGAGAGCGGTTTGTGCCGAAAGAAGCCCGGGACCGGCACTTAGCTTCGGAGAGCTGCGTATCTGCGTCTTCTGCGTGTCTTGCCGCTCTACACTCAGCAAAAAGCTTTTCCACCATATCTTGCAAAGAGAAACTCTGCCAGGAAAGAAAACATCCAAAATCTTGTTCTAAAGCTTGCACGGAGGTCTGCAAAGAGTTTGGCAAGAATGAAAGGTAGTTGTCCAAAACTCGTTCTTTTCCAATATAATAACCATGGAAAAGGCAGGAGAGTGGTAAAGTACTGTTTTCTCTAAGTCTGAAGGCTGCCCACACTGTGCCTGCATGGTGCGGCTTGCATCTTCGCCTTTGGGAAGCTGCCGCTCGCCGATTCTCCCGCAGGCGAAGAAGCGGCTTCTTCGCACACAGAGCATTGTGGCGAGCGCAGGGAGCTCCTGAGAGCGGTTTGTGCCGAAAGAAGCCCGGGACCGGCACTTAGCTTCGGAGAGCTGCGTATCTGCGTCTTCTGCGTGTCTTGCCGCTCTACACTCAGCAAAAAGCTTTTCCAGCATATCTTGCAAAGAGAAACTCTGCCAGGAAAGAAAACATCCAAAATCTTGTTCTAAAGCTTGCACGGAGGTCTGCAAAGAGTTTGGCAAGAATGAAAGGTAGTTGTCCAAAACTCGTTCTTTTCCAATAGAATAACCATGGAAAAGGCAGGAGAGTGGTAAAGTACTGTTTTATCTAAGTCTGAAGACTGCCCACACTGTGCCTGCATGGTGCGGCTTGCATCTTCGCCTTTGGGAAGCTGCCGCTCGCCGATTCTCCCGCAGGCGAAGAAGCGGCTTCTTCGCACACAGAGCATTGTGGCGAGCGCAGGGAGCTCCTGAGAGCGGTTTGTGCCGAAAGAAGCCCGGGACCGGCACTTAGCTTCGGAGAGCTGCGTATCTGCGTCTTCTGCGTGTCTTGCCGCTCAACACTCAGGAAAAAGCTTTTCCAGCATATCTTGCAAAGAGAAACTCTGCCAGGAAAGAAAACATCCAAAATCTTGTTCTAAAGCTTGCACGGAGGTCTGCAAAGAGTTTGGCAAGAATGAAAGGTAGTTGTCCAAAACTCGTTCTTTTCCAATATAATAACCATGGAAAAGGTAGGAGAGTGGTAAAGTACTGTTTTCTCTAAGTCCGAATGCTGGCCACACTGTGCCTGCATGGTGCGGCTTGCATCTTCGCCTTTGGGAAGCTGCCGCTCGCCGATTCTCCCGGAGGCGAAGAAGCGGCTTCTTCGCACACAGAGCATTGTGGCGAGCGCAGGGAGCTCCTGAGAGCGGTTTGTGCCGAAAGAAGCCCGGGACCGGCACTTAGCTTCGGAGAGCTGCGTATCTGCGTCTTCTGCGTGTCTTGCCGCTCTACACTCAGCAAAAAGCTTTTCCACCATATCTTGCAAAGAGAAACTCTGCCAGGAAGGAAAACATCCAAAATCTTGTTCTAAAGCTTGCACGGAGGTCTGCAAAGAGTTTGGCAAGAATGAAAGGTAGTTGTCCAAAACTCGTTCTTTTCCAATATAATAACAATGGAAAAGGCAGAAGAGTGGTAAAGTACTGTTTTCTCTAAGTCTGAAGGCTGCCCACACTGTGCCTGCATGGTGCGGCTTGCATCTTCGCCTTTGGGAAGCTGCCGCTCGCCGATTCTCCCGGAGGCGAAGAAGCGGCTTCTTCGCACACAGAGCATTGTGGCGAGCGCAGGGAGCTCCTGAGAGCGGTTTGTGCCGAAAGAAGCCCGGGACCGGCACTTAGCTTCGGAGAGCTGCGTATCTGTGTCTTCTGCGTGTCTTGCCACTCTACACTCAGCAAAAAGCTTTTCCACCATATCTTGCAAAGAGAAACTCTGCCAGGAAAGAAAACATCCAAAATCTTGTTCTAAAGCGTGCACGGAGGTCTGCAAAGAGTTTGGCAAGAATGAAAGGTAGTTGTCCAAAACTCGTTCTTTTCCAATAGAATAACCATGGAAAAGGCAGGAGAGTGGTAAAGTACTGTTTTCTCTAAGTCTGAAGGCTGCCCACACTGTGCCTGTGTGGTGCGGCTTGCATCTTCGCCTTTGGGAAGCTGCCGCTCGCCGATTCTCCCGGAGGCGAAGAAGCGGCTTCTTCGCACACAGAGCATTGTGGCGAGCGCAGGGAGCTCCTGAGAGCGGTTTGTGCCGAAAGAAGCCCGGGACCGGCACTTAGCTTCGGAGAGCTGCGTATCTGCATCTTCTGCGTGTCTTGCCGCTCTACACTCAGCAAAAAGCTTTTCCAGCATATCTTGCAAAGAGAAACTCTGCCAGGAAGGAAAACATCCAAAATCTTGTTCTAAAGCTTGCACGGAGGTCTGCAAAGAGTTTGGCAAGAATGAAAGGTAGTTGTCCAAAACTCGTTCTTTTCCAATATAATAACCATGGAAAAGGCAGGAGAGTGGTAAAGTACTGTTTTCTCTAAGTCTGAAGGCTGCCCACACTGTGCCTGCATGGTGCGGGTTGCATCTTCGCCTTTGGCAAGCTGCCGCTCGCCGATTCTCCCGCAGGCGAAGAAGCGGCTTCTTCGCACACAGAGCATTGTGGCGAGCGCAGGGAGCTCCTGAGAGTGGTTTGTGCCGAAAGAAGCCCGGGACCGGCACTTAGCTTTGGAGAGCTGCGTATCTGCGTCTTCTGCGTGTCTTGCCGCTCTACACTCAGCAAAAAGCTTTTCCAGCATATCTTGCAAAGAGAAACTCTGCCAGGAAAGAAAACATCCAAAATCTTGTTCTAAAGCTTGCACGGAGGTCTGCAAAGAGTTTGGCAAGAATGAAAGGTAGTTGTCCAAAACTCGTTCTTTTCCAATATAATAACCATGGAAAAGGCAGGAGAGTGGTAAAGTACTGTTTTCTCTAAGTCTGAAGGCTGCCCACACTGTGCTGCGTGGTGCGGCTTGCATCTTCGCCTTTGGGAAGCTGCCGCTCGCCGATTCTCCCGCAGGCGAAGAAGCGGCTTCTTCGCACACAGAGCATTGTGGCGAGCGCAGGGAGCTCCTGAGAGCGGTTTGTGCCGAAAGAAGCCCGGGACCGGCACTTAGCTTCGGAGAGCTGCGTATCTGCGTCTTCTGCGTGTCTTGCCGCTCAACACTCAGCAAAAAGCTTTTCCACCATATCTTGCAAAGAGAAACTCTGCCAGGAAAGAAAACATCCAAAATCTTGTTCTAAAGCTTGCACGGAGGTCTGCAAAGAGTTTGGCAAGAATGAAAGGTAGTTGTCCAAAACTCGTTCTTTTCCAATATAATAACCATGGAAAAGGTAGGAGAGTGGAAAAGTTCTCTTTTCTCTAAGTCCGAATGCTGGCCACACTGTGCCTGCATGGTGCGGCTTGCATCTTCGCCTTTGGGAAGCTGCCGCTCGCCGATTCTCCCGCAGGCGAAGAAGCGGCTTCTTCGCACACAGAGCATTGTGGCGAGCGCAGGGAGCTCCTGAGAGCGGTTTGTGCCGAAAGAAGCCCGGGACCGGCACTTAGCTTCGGAGAGCTGCGTATCTGCGTCTTCTGCGTGTCTTGCCGCTCTACACTCAGCAAAAAGCTTTTCCAGCATATCTTGCAAAGAGAAACTCTGCCAGGAAAGAAAACATCCAAAATCTTGTTCTAAAGCTTGCACGGAGGTCTGCAAAGAGTTTGGCAAGAATGAAAGGTAGTTGTCCAAATCTCGTTCTTTTCCAATATAATAACCATGGAAAAGGCAGGAGAGTGGTAAAGTACTGTTTTATCTAAGTCTGAAGGCTGCCCACACTGTGCCTGCATGGTGCGGGTTGCATCTTCGCCTTTGGGAAGCTGCCGCTCGCCGATTCTCCCGCAGGCGAAGAAGCGGCTTCTTCGCACACAGAGCATTGTGGCGAGCGCAGGGAGCTCCTGAGAGTGGTTTGTGCCGAAAGAAGCCCGGGACCGGCACTTAGCTTCGGAGAGCTGCGTATCTGCGTCTTCTGCGTGTCTTGCCGCTCTACACTCAGCAAAAAGCTTTTCCAGCATATCTTGCAAAGAGAAACTCTGCCAGGAAAGAAAACATCCAAAATCTTGTTCTAAAGCTTGCACGGAGGTCTGCAAAGAGTTTGGCAAGAATGAAAGGTAGTTGTCCAAAACTCGTTCTTTTCCAATATAATAACCATGGAAAAGGCAGGAGAGTGGTAAAGTACTGTTTTCTCTAAGTCTGAAGGCTGCCCACACTGTGCTGCGTGGTGCGGCTTGCATCTTCGCCTTTGGGAAGCTGCCGCTCGCCGATTCTCCCGGAGGCGAAGAAGCGGCTTCTTCGCACACAGAGCATTGTGGCGAGCGCAGGGAGCTCCTGAGAGCGGTTTGTGCCGAAAGAAGCCCGGGACCGGCACTTAGCTTCGGAGAGCTGCGTATCTGCGTCTTCTGCGTGTCTTGCCGCTCAACACTCAGCAAAAAGCTTTTCCAGCATATCTTGCAAAGAGAAACTCTGCCAGGAAAGAAAACATCCAAAATCTTGTTCTAAAGCTTGCACGGAGGTCTGCAAAGAGTTTGGCAAGAATGAAAGGTAGTTGTCCAAAACTCGTTCTTTTCCAATATAATAACCATGGAAAAGGCAGGAGAGTGGTAAAGTACTGTTTTATCTAAGTCTGAAGGCTGCCCACACTGTGCCTGCATGGTGCGGGTTGCATCTTCGCCTTTGGGAAGCTGCCGCTCGCCGATTCTCCCGCAGGCGAAGAAGCGGCTTCTTCGCACACAGAGCATTGTGGCGAGCGCAGGGAGCTCCTGAGAGTGGTTTGTGCCGAAAGAAGCCCGGGACCGGCACTTAGCTTCGGAGAGCTGCGTATCTGCGTCTTCTGCGTGTCTTGCCGCTCTACACTCAGCAAAAAGCTTTTCCAGCATATCTTGCAAAGAGAAACTCTGCCAGGAAAGAAAACATCCAAAATCTTGTTCTAAAGCTTGCACGGAGGTCTGCAAAGAGTTTGGCAAGAATGAAAGGTAGTTGTCCAAAACTCGTTCTTTTCCAATATAATAACCATGGAAAAGGCAGGAGAGTGGTAAAGTACTGTTTTCTCTAAGTCTGAAGGCTGCCCACACTGTGCTGCGTGGTGCGGCTTGCATCTTCGCCTTTGGGAAGCTGCCGCTCGCCGATTCTCCCGGAGGCGAAGAAGCGGCTTCTTCGCACACAGAGCATTGTGGCGAGCGCAGGGAGCTCCTGAGAGCGGTTTGTGCCGAAAGAAGCCCGGGACCGGCACTTAGCTTCGGAGAGCTGCGTATCTGCGTCTTCTGCGTGTCTTGCCGCTCAACACTCAGCAAAAAGCTTTTCCAGCATATCTTGCAAAGAGAAACTCTGCCAGGAAAGAAAACATCCAAAATCTTGTTCTAAAGCTTGCACGGAGGTCTGCAAAGAGTTTGGCAAGAATGAAAGGTAGTTGTCCAAAACTCGTTCTTTTCCAATATAATAACCATGGAAAAGGTAGGAGAGTGGAAAAGTTCTCTTTTCTCTAAGTCCGAATGCTGGCCACACTGTGCCTGCATGGTGCGGCTTGCATCTTCGCCTTTGGGAAGCTGCCGCTCGCCGATTCTCCCGGAGGCGAAGAAGCGGCTTCTTCGCACACAGAGCATTGTGGCGAGCGCAGGGAGCTCCTGAGAGCGGTTTGTGCCGAAAGAAGCCCGGGACCGGCACTTAGCTTCGGAGAGCTGCGTATCTGCGTCTTCTGCGTGTCTTGCCGCTCTACACTCAGCAAAAAGCTTTTCCAGCATATCTTGCAAAGAGAAACTCTGCCAGGAAAGAAAACATCCAAAATCTTGTTCTAAAGCTTGCACGGAGGTCTGCAAAGAGTTTGGCAAGAATGAAAGGTAGTTGTCCAAAACTCGTTCTTTTCCAGTAGAATAACCATGGAAAAGGCAGGAGAGTGGTACTGTTTTATCTAAGTCTGAAGGCTGCCCACACTGTGCCTGCATGGTGCGGCTTGCATCTTCGCCTTTGGGAAGCTGCCGCTCGCCGATTCTCCCGGAGGCGAAGAAGCGGCTTCTTCGCACACAGAGCATTGTGGCGAGCGCAGGGAGCTCCTGAGAGCGGTTTGTGCCGAAAGAAGCCCGGGACCGGCACTTAGCTTCGGAGAGCTGCGTATCTGCGTCTTCTGCGTGTCTTGCCGCTCTACACTCAGCAAAAAGCTTTTCCAGCATATCTTGCAAAGAGAAACTCTGCCAGGAAAGAAAACATCCAAAATCTTGTTCTAAAGCTTGCACGGAGGTCTGCAAAGAGTTTGGCAAGAATGAAAGGTAGTTGTCCAAAACTCGTTCTTTTCCAATATAATAACCATGGAAAAGGCAGGAGAGTGGTAAAGTACTGTTTTATCTAAGTCTGAAGACTGCCCACACTGTGCCTGTGTGGTGCGGCTTGAATCTTCGCCTTTGGGAAGCTGCCGCTCGCCGATTCTCCCGGAGGCGAAGAAGCGGCTTCTTCGCACACAGAGCATTGTGGCGAGCGCAGGGAGCTCCTGAGAGCGGTTTGTGCCGAAAGAAGCCCGGGACCGGCACTTAGCTTCGGAGAGCTGCGTATCTGCGTCTTCTGCGTGTCTTGCCGCTCAACACTCAGGAAAAAGCTTTTCCAGCATATCTTGCAAAGAGAAACTCTGCCAGGAAAGAAAACATCCAAAATCTTGTTCTAAAGCTTGCACGGAGGTCTGCAAAGAGTTTGGCAAGAATGAAAGGTAGTTGTCCAAAACTCGTTCTTTTCCAATATAATAACCATGGAAAAGGTAGGAGAGTGGAAAAGTTCTGTTTTCTCTAAGTCCGAATGCTGGCCACACTGTGCCTGCATGGTGCGGCTTGCATCTTCGCCTTTGGGAAGCTGCCGCTCGCCGATTCTCCCGCAGGCGAAGAAGCGGCTTCTTCGCACACAGAGCATTGTGGCGAGCGCAGGGAGCTCCTGAGAGCGGTTTGTGCCGAAAGAAGCCCGGGACCGGCACTTAGCTTCGGAGAGCTGCGTATCTGCGTCTTCTGCGTGTCTTGCCGCTCAACACTCAGCAAAAAGCTTTTCCACCATATCTTGCAAAGAGAAACTCTGCCAGGAAAGAAAACATCCAAAATCTTGTTCTAAAGCTTGCACGGAGGTCTGCAAAGAGTTTGGCAAGAATGAAAGGTAGTTGTCCAAAACTCGTTCTTTTCCAATATAATAACAATGGAAAAGGCAGGAGAGTGGTAAAGTACTGTTTTCTCTAAGTCTGAATGCTGCCCACACTGTGCCTGCATGGTGCGGCTTGCATCTTCGCCTTTGGGAAGCTGCCGCTCGCCGATTCTCCCGGAGGCGAAGAAGCGGCTTCTTCACACACAGAGCATTGTGGCGAGCGCAGGGAGCTCCTGAGAGCGGTTTGTGCCGAAAGAAGCCCGGGACCGGCACTTAGCTTCGGAGAGCTGCGTATCTGCGTCTTCTGCGTGTCTTGCCGCTCTACACTCAGCAAAAAGCTTTTCCACCATATCTTGCAAAGAGAAACTCTGCCAGGAAGGAAAACATCCAAAATCTTGTTCTACAGCTTGCATGGAGGTCTGCAAAGAGTTTGGCAAGAATGAAAGGTAGTTGTCCAAAACTCGTTCTTTTCCAATATAATAACCATGGAAAAGGCAGGAGAGTGGTAAAGTACTGTTTTCTCTAAGTCTGAAGGCTGCCCACACTGTGCCTGCATGGTGCGGCTTGCATCTTCGCCTTTGGGAAGCTGCCGCTCGCCGATTCTCCCGGAGGCGAAGAAGCGGCTTCTTCGCACACAGAGCATTGTGGCGAGCGCAGGGAGCTCCTGAGAGCGGTTTGTGCCGAAAGAAGCCCGGGACCGGCACTTAGCTTCGGAGAGCTGCGTATCTGCGTCTTCTGCGTGTCTTGCCACTCTACACTCAGCAAAAAGCTTTTCCACCATATCTTGCAAAGAGAAACTCTGCCAGGAAAGAAAACATCCAAAATCTTGTTCTAAAGCGTGCACGGAGGTCTGCAAAGAGTTTGGCAAGAATGAAAGGTAGTTGTCCAAAACTCGTTCTTTTCCAATAGAATAACCATGGAAAAGGCAGGAGAGTGGTAAAGTACTGTTTTCTCTATGTCTGAATGCTGCCCACACTGTGCCTGTGTGGTGCGGCTTGCATCTTCGCCTTTGGGAAGCTGCCGCTCACCGATTCTCCCGCAGGCGAAGAAGCGGCTTCTTCGCACACAGAGCATTGTGGCGAGCGCAGGGAGCTCCTGAGAGCGGTTTGTGCCGAAAGAAGCCCGGGACCGGCACTTAGCTTCGGAGAGCTGCGTATCTGCGTCTTCTGCGTGTCTTGCCGCTCTACACTCAGCAAAAAGCTTTTCCACCATATCTTGCAAAGAGAAACTCTGCCAGGAAAGAAAACATCCAAAATCTTGTTCTAAAGCTTGCACGGAGGTCTGCAAAGAGTTTGGCAAGAATGAAAGGTAGTTGTCCAAAACTCGTTCTTTTCCAATATAATAACCATGGAAAAGGCAGGAGAGTGGTAAAGTACTGTTTTCTCTAAGTCTGAAGACTGCCCACACTGTGCCTGTGTGGTGCGGCTTGCATCTTCGCCTTTGGGAAGCTGCCGCTCGCCGATTCTCCCGGAGGCGAAGAAGCGGCTTCTTCGCACACAGAGCATTGTGGCGAGCGCAGGGAGCTCCTGAGAGCGGTTTGTGCCGAAAGAAGCCCGGGACCGGCACTTAGCTTCGGAGAGCTGCGTATCTGCGTCTTCTGCGTGTCTTGCCGCTCTACACTCAGCAAAAAGCTTTTCCACCATATCTTGCAAAGAGAAACTCTGCCAGGAAAGAAAACATCCAAAATCTTGTTCTAAAGCTTGCACGGAGGTCTGCAAAGAGTTTGGCAAGAATGAAAGGTAGTTGTCCAAAACTCGTTCTTTTCCAATAGAATAACAATGGAAAAGGCAGGAGAGTGGTAAAGTACTGTTTTCTCTAAGTCTGAAGGCTGCCCACACTGTGCCTGCATGGTGCGGCTTGCATCTTTGCCTTTGGGAAGCTGCCGCTCGCCGATTCTCCCGGAGGCGAAGAAGCGGCTTCTTCGCACACAGAGCATTGTGGCGAGCGCAGGGAGCTCCTGAGAGCGGTTTGTGCCGAAAGAAGCCCGGGACCGGCACTTAGCTTCGGAGAGCTGCGTATCTGCGTCTTCTGCGTGTCTTGCCGCTCTACACTCAGCAAAAAGCTTTTCCACCATATCTTGCAAAGAGAAACTCTGCCAGGAAGGAAAACATCCAAAATCTTGTTCTAAAGCTTGCACGGAGGTCTGCAAAGAGTTTGGCAAGAATGAAAGGTAGTTGTCCAAAGCTCGTTCTTTTCCAATATAATAACCATGGAAAAGGCAGGAGAGTGGTAAAGTACTGTTTTCTCTAAGTCTGAAGGCTGCCCACACTGTGCCTGCGTGGTGCGGCTTGCATCTTCGCCTTTGGGAAGCTGCCGCTCGCCGATTCTCCCGGAGGCGAAGAAGCGGCTTCTTCGCACACAGAGCATTGTGGCGAGCGCAGGGAGCTCCTGAGAGCGGTTTGTGCCGAAAGAAGCCCGGGACCGGCACTTAGCTTCGGAGAGCTGCGTATCTGCGTCTTCTGCGTGTCTTGCCGCTCAACACTCAGGAAAAAGCTTTTCCACCATATCTTGCAAAGAGAAACTCTGCCAGGAAAGAAAACATCCAAAATCTTGTTCTAAAGCTTGCACGGAGGTCTGCAAAGAGTTTGGCAAGAATGAAAGGTAGTTGTCCAAAACTCGTTCTTTTCCAATATAATAACCATGGAAAAGGTAGGAGAGTGGAAAAGTTCTCTTTTCTCTAAGTCCGAATGCTGGCCACACTGTGCCTGCATGGTGCGGCTTGCATCTTCGCCTTTGGGAAGCTGCCGCTCGCCGATTCTCCCGGAGGCGAAGAAGCGGCTTCTTCGCACACAGAGCATTGTGGCGAGCGCAGGGAGCTCCTGAGAGCGGTTTGTGCCGAAAGAAGCCCGGGACCGGCACTTAGCTTCGGAGAGCTGCGTATCTGCGTCTTCTGCGTGTCTTGCCGCTCTACACTCAGCAAAAAGCTTTTCCAGCATATCTTGCAAAGAGAAACTCTGCCAGGAAAGAAAACATCCAAAATCTTGTTCTAAAGCTTGCACGGAGGTCTGCAAAGAGTTTGGCAAGAATGAAAGGTAGTTGTCCAAAACTCGTTCTTTTCCAGTAGAATAACCATGGAAAAGGCAGGAGAGTGGTACTGTTTTATCTAAGTCTGAAGGCTGCCCACACTGTGCCTGCATGGTGCGGCTTGCATCTTCGCCTTTGGGAAGCTGCCGCTCGCCGATTCTCCCGGAGGCGAAGAAGCGGCTTCTTCGCACACAGAGCATTGTGGCGAGCGCAGGGAGCTCCTGAGAGCGGTTTGTGCCGAAAGAAGCCCGGGACCGGCACTTAGCTTCGGAGAGCTGCGTATCTGCGTCTTCTGCGTGTCTTGCCGCTCTACACTCAGCAAAAAGCTTTTCCACCATATCTTGCAAAGAGAAACTCTGCCAGGAAAGAAAACATCCAAAATCTTGTTCTAAAGCTTGCACGGAGGTCTGCAAAGAGTTTGGCAAGAATGAAAGGTAGTTGTCCAAAACTCGTTCTTTTCCAATATAATAACCATGGAAAAGGCAGGAGAGTGGTAAAGTACTGTTTTCTCTAAGTCTGAAGGCTGCCCACACTGTGCCTGCATGGTGCGGCTTGCATCTTCGCCTTTGGGAAGCTGCCGCTCGCCGATTCTCCCGGAGGCGAAGAAGCGGCTTCTTCGCACACAGAGCATTGTGGCGAGCGCAGGGAGCTCCTGAGAGCGGTTTGTGCCGAAAGAAGCCCGGGACCGGCACTTAGCTTCGGAGAGCTGCGTATCTGCGTCTTCTGCGTGTCTTGCCACTCTACACTCAGCAAAAAGCTTTTCCAGCATATCTTGCAAAGAGAAACTCTGCCAGGAAAGAAAACATCCAAAATCTTGTTCTAAAGCGTGCACGGAGGTCTGCAAAGAGTTTGGCAAGAATGAAAGGTAGTTGTCCAAAGCTCGTTCTTTTCCAATAGAATAACCATGGAAAAGGCAGGAGAGTGGTAAAGTACTGTTTTCTCTAAGTCTGAAGGCTGCCCACACTGTGCCTGTGTGGTGCGGCTTGCATCTTCGCCTTTGGGAAGCTGCCGCTCGCCGATTCTCCCGCAGGCGAAGAAGCGGCTTCTTCGCACACAGAGCATTGTGGCGAGCGCAGGGAGCTCCTGAGAGCGGTTTGTGCCGAAAGAAGCCCGGGACCGGCACTTAGCTTCGGAGAGCTGCGTATCTGCGTCTTCTGCGTGTCTTGCCGCTCTACACTCAGCAAAAAGCTTTTCCAGCATATCTTGCAAAGAGAAACTCTGCCAGGAAAGAAAACATCCAAAATCTTGTTCTAAAGCTTGCACGGAGGTCTGCAAAGAGTTTGGCAAGAATGAAAGGTAGTTGTCCAAAACTCGTTCTTTTCCAATAGAATAACCATGGAAAAGGCAGGAGAGTGGTAAAGTACTGTTTTATCTAAGTCTGAAGACTGCCCACACTGTGCCTGTGTGGTGCGGCTTGAATCTTCGCCTTTGGGAAGCTGCCGCTCGCCGATACTCCCGGAGGCGAAGAAGCGGCTTCTTCGCACACAGAGCATTGTGGCGAGCGCAGGGAGCTCCTGAGAGCGGTTTGTGCCGAAAGAAGCCCGGGACCGGCACTTAGCTTCGGAGAGCTGCGTATCTGCGTCTTCTGCGTGTCTTGCCGCTCTACACTCAGCAAAAAGCTTTTCCAGCATATCTTGCAAAGAGAAACTCTGCCAGGAAAGAAAACATCCAAAATCTTGTTCTAAAGCTTGCACGGAGGTCTGCAAAGAGTTTGGCAAGAATGAAAGGTAGTTGTCCAAAACTCGTTCTTTTCCAATATAATAACCATGGAAAAGGTAGGAGAGTGGAAAAGTTCTGTTTTCTCTAAGTCCGAATGCTGGCCACACTGTGCCTGCATGGTGCGGCTTGCATCTTCGCCTTTGGGAAGCTGCCGCTCGCCGATTCTCCCGCAGGCGAAGAAGCGGCTTCTTCGCACACAGAGCATTGTGGCGAGCGCAGGGAGCTCCTGAGAGCGGTTTGTGCCGAAAGAAGCCCGGGACCGGCACTTAGCTTCGGAGAGCTGCGTATCTGCGTCTTCTGCGTGTCTTGCCACTCTACACTCAGCAAAAAGCTTTTCCACCATATCTTGCAAAGAGAAACTCTGCCAGGAAAGAAAACATCCAAAATCTTGTTCTAAAGCGTGCACGGAGGTCTGCAAAGAGTTTGGCAAGAATGAAAGGTAGTTGTCCAAAACTCGTTCTTTTCCAATAGAATAACCATGGAAAAGGCAGGAGAGTGGTAAAGTACTGTTTTCTCTAAGTCTGAAGGCTGCCCACAATGTGCCTGTGTGGTGCGGCTTGCATCTTCGCCTTTGGGAAGCTGCCGCTCGCCGATTCTCCCGGAGGCGAAGAAGCGGCTTCTTCGCACACAGAGCATTGTGGCGAGCGCAGGGAGCTCCTGAGAGCGGTTTGTGCCGAAAGAAGCCCGGGACCGGCACTTAGCTTCGGAGAGCTGCGTATCTGCATCTTCTGCGTGTCTTGCCGCTCTACACTCAGCAAAAAGCTTTTCCACCATATCTTGCAAAGAGAAACTCTGCCAGGAAGGAAAACATCCAAAATCTTGTTCTAAAGCTTGCACGGAGGTCTGCAAAGAGTTTGGCAAGAATGAAAGGTAGTTGTCCAAAACTCGTTCTTTTCCAATATAATAACCATGGAAAAGGCAGGAGAGTGGTAAAGTACTGTTTTCTCTAAGTCTGAAGGCTGCCCACACTGTGCCTGCATGGTGCGGCTTGCATCTTCGCCTTTGGGAAGCTGCCGCTCACCGATTCTCCCGGAGGCGAAGAAGCGGCTTCTTCGCACACAGAGCATTGTGGCGAGCGCAGGGAGCTCCTGAGAGCGGTTTGTGCCGAAAGAAGCCCGGGACCGGCACTTAGCTTCGGAGAGCTGCGTATCTGCGTCTTCTGCGTGTCTTGCCGCTCTACACTCAGCAAAAAGCTTTTCCACCATATCTTGCAAAGAGAAACTCTGCCAGGAAAGAAAACATCCAAAATCTTGTTCTAAAGCTTGCACGGAGGTCTGCAAAGAGTTTGGCAAGAATGAAAGGTAGTTGTCCAAAACTCGTTCTTTTCCAATATAATAACCATGGAAAAGGCAGGAGAGTGGTAAAGTACTGTTTTCTCTAAGTCTGAAGGCTGCCCACACTGTGCCTGCATGGTGCGGGTTGCATCTTCGCCTTTGGGAAGCTGCCGCTCGCCGATTCTCCCGGAGGCGAAGAAGCGGCTTCTTCGCACACAGAGCATTGTGGCGAGCGCAGGGAGCTCCTGAGAGCGGTTTGTGCCGAAAGAAGCCCGGGACCGGCACTTAGCTTCGGAGAGCTGCGTATCTGCGTCTTCTGCGTGTCTTGCCGCTCTACACTCAGCAAAAAGCTTTTCCAGCATATCTTGCAAAGAGAAACTCTGCCAGGAAAGAAAACATCCAAAATCTTGTTCTAAAGCTTGCACGGAGGTCTGCAAAGAGTTTGGCAAGAATGAAAGGTAGTTGTCCAAAACTCGTTCTTTTCCAATATAATAACCATGGAAAAGGCAGGAGAGTGGTAAAGTACTGTTTTCTCTAAGTCTGAAGGCTGCCCACACTGTGCCTGCGTGGTGCGGCTTGCATCTTCGCCTTTGGGAAGCTGCCGCTCGCCGATTCTCCCGGAGGCGAAGAAGCGGCTTCTTCGCACACAGAGCATTGTGGCGAGCGCAGGGAGCTCCTGAGAGCGGTTTGTGCCGAAAGAAGCCCGGGACCGGCACTTAGCTTCGGAGAGCTGCGTATCTGCGTCTTCTGCGTGTCTTGCCGCTCAACACTCAGCAAAAAGCTTTTCCACCATATCTTGCAAAGAGAAACTCTGCCAGGAAAGAAAACATCCAAAATCTTGTTCTAAAGCTTGCACGGAGGTCTGCAAAGAGTTTGGCAAGAATGAAAGGTAGTTGTCCAAAACTCGTTCTTTTCCAATATAATAACCATGGAAAAGGTAGGAGAGTGGAAAAGTTCTCTTTTCTCTAAGTCCGAATGCTGGCCACACTGTGCCTGCATGGTGCGGCTTGCATCTTCGCCTTTGGGAAGCTGCCGCTCGCCGATTCTCCCGCAGGCGAAGAAGCGGCTTCTTCGCACACAGAGCATTGTGGCGAGCGCAGGGAGCTCCTGAGAGCGGTTTGTGCCGAAAGAAGCCCGGGACCGCCACTTAGCTTCGGAGAGCTGCGTATCTGCGTCTTCTGCGTGTCTTGCCGCTCAACACTCAGGAAAAAGCTTTTCCAGCATATCTTGCAAAGAGAAACTCTGCCAGGAAAGAAAACATCCAAAATCTTGTTCTAAAGCTTGCACGGAGGTCTGCAAAGAGTTTGGCAAGAATGAAAGGTAGTTGTCCAAAACTCGTTCTTTTCCAGTAGAATAACCATGGAAAAGGCAGGAGAGTGGTACTGTTTTATCTAAGTCTGAAGGCTGCCCACACTGTGCCTGCATGGTGCGGCTTGCATCTTTGCCTTTGGGAAGCTGCCGCTCGCCGATTCTCCCGGAGGCGAAGAAGCGGCTTCTTCGCACACAGAGCATTGTGGCGAGCGCAGGGAGCTCCTGAGAGCGGTTTGTGCCGAAAAAAGCCCGGGACCGGCACTTAGCTTCGGAGAGCTGCGTATCTGCGTCTTCTGCGTGTCTTGCCGCTCTACACTCAGCAAAAAGCTTTTCCACCATATCTTGCAAAGAGAAACTCTGCCAGGAAAGAAAACATCCAAAATCTTGTTCTAAAGCTTGCACGGAGGTCTGCAAAGAGTTTGGCAAGAATGAAAGGTAGTTGTCCAAAACTCGTTCTTTTCCAATATAATAACCATGGAAAAGGCAGGAGAGTGGTAAAGTACTGTTTTCTCTAAGTCTGAAGGCTGCCCACACTGTGCCTGCATGGTGCGGCTTGCATCTTCGCCTTTGGGAAGCTGCCGCTCGCCGATTCTCCCGGAGGCGAAGAAGCGGCTTCTTCGCACACAGAGCATTGTGGCGAGCACAGGGAGCTCCTGAGAGCGGTTTGTGCCGAAAGAAGCCCGGGACCGGCACTTAGCTTCGGAGAGCTGCGTATCTGCGTCTTCTGCGTGTCTTGCCACTCTACACTCAGCAAAAAGCTTTTCCAGCATATCTTGCAAAGAGAAACTCTGCCAGGAAAGAAAACATCCAAAATCTTGTTCTAAAGCGTGCACGGAGGTCTGCAAAGAGTTTGGCAAGAATGAAAGGTAGTTGTCCAAAACTCGTTCTTTTCCAATAGAATAACCATGGAAAAGGCAGGAGAGTGGTAAAGTACTGTTTTATCTAAGTCTGAAGGCTGCCCACACTGTGCCTGTGTGGTGCGGCTTGCATCTTCGCCTTTGGGAAGCTGCCGCTCGCCGATTCTCCCGCAGGCGAAGAAGCGGCTTCTTCGCACACAGAGCATTGTGGCGAGCGCAGGGAGCTCCTGAGAGCGGTTTGTGCCGAAAGAAGCCCGGGACCGGCACTTAGCTTCGGAGAGCTGCGTATCTGCGTCTTCTGCGTGTCTTGCCGCTCTACACTCAGCAAAAAGCTTTTCCAGCATATCTTGCAAAGAGAAACTCTGCCAGGAAAGAAAACATCCAAAATCTTGTTCTAAAGCTTGCACGGAGGTCTGCAAAGAGTTTGGCAAGAATGAAAGGTAGTTGTCCAAAACTCGTTCTTTTCCAATATAATAACCATGGAAAAGGCAGGAGAGTGGTAAAGTACTGTTTTATCTAAGTCTGAAGACTGCCCACACTGTGCCTGTGTGGTGCGGCTTGAATCTTCGCCTTTGGGAAGCTGCCGCTCGCCGATTCTCCCGGAGGCGAAGAAGCGGCTTCTTCGCACACAGAGCATTGTGGCGAGCGCAGGGAGCTCCTGAGAGCGGTTTGTGCCGAAAGAAGCCCGGGACCGGCACTTAGCTTCGGAGAGCTGCGTATCTGCGTCTTCTGCGTGTCTTGCCGCTCAACACTCAGGAAAAAGCTTTTCCAGCATATCTTGCAAAGAGAAACTCTGCCAGGAAAGAAAACATCCAAAATCTTGTTCTAAAGCTTGCACGGAGGTCTGCAAAGAGTTTGGCAAGAATGAAAGGTAGTTGTCCAAAACTCGTTCTTTTCCAATATAATAACCATGGAAAAGGTAGGAGAGTGGAAAAGTTCTGTTTTCTCTAAGTCCGAATGCTGGCCACACTGTGCCTGCATGGTGCGGCTTGCATCTTCGCCTTTGGGAAGCTGCCGCTCGCCGATTCTCCCGCAGGCGAAGAAGCGGCTTCTTCGCACACAGAGCATTGTGGCGAGCGCAGGGAGCTCCTGAGAGCGGTTTGTGCCGAAAGAAGCCCGGGACCGGCACTTAGCTTCGGAGAGCTGCGTATCTGCGTCTTCTGCGTGTCTTGCCGCTCTACACTCAGCAAAAAGCTTTTCCAGCATATCTTGCAAAGAGAAACTCTGCCAGGAAGGAAAACATCCAAAATCTTGTTCTACAGCTTGCACGGAGGTCTGCAAAGAGTTTGGCAAGAATGAAAGGTAGTTGTCCAAAACTCGTTCTTTTCCAATATAATAACCATGGAAAAGGCAGGAGAGTGGTAAAGTACTGTTTTCTCTAAGTCTGAAGGCTGCCCACACTGTGCCTGCATGGTGCGGCTTGCATCTTCGCCTTTGGGAAGCTGCCGCTCGCCGATTCTCCCGGAGGCGAAGAAGCGGCTTCTTCGCACACAGAGCATTGTGGCGAGCGCAGGGAGCTCCTGAGAGCGGTTTGTGCCGAAAGAAGCCCGGGACCGGCACTTAGCTTCGGAGAGCTGCGTATCTGCGTCTTCTGCGTGTCTTGCCACTCTACACTCAGCAAAAAGCTTTTCCACCATATCTTGCAAAGAGAAACTCTGCCAGGAAAGAAAACATCCAAAATCTTGTTCTAAAGCGTGCACGGAGGTCTGCAAAGAGTTTGGCAAGAATGAAAGGTAGTTGTCCAAAACTCGTTCTTTTCCAATAGAATAACCATGGAAAAGGCAGGAGAGTGGTAAAGTACTGTTTTCTCTAAGTCTGAAGGCTGCCCACACTGTGCCTGTGTGGTGCGGCTTGCATCTTCGCCTTTGGGAAGCTGCCGCTCGCCGATTCTCCCGCAGGCGAAGAAGCGGCTTCTTCGCACACAGAGCATTGTGGCGAGCGCAGGGAGCTCCTGAGAGCGGTTTGTGCCGAAAGAAGCCCGGGACCGGCACTTAGCTTCGGAGAGCTGCGTATCTGCGTCTTCTGCGTGTCTTGCCGCTCTACACTCAGCAAAAAGCTTTTCCACCATATCTTGCAAAGAGAAACTCTGCCAGGAAAGAAAACATCCAAAATCTTGTTCTAAAGCTTGCACGGAGGTCTGCAAAGAGTTTGGCAAGAATGAAAGGTAGTTGTCCAAAACTCGTTCTTTTCCAATATAATAACCATGGAAAAGGCAGGAGAGTGGTAAAGTACTGTTTTCTCTAAGTCTGAAGACTGCCCACACTGTGCCTGTGTGGTGCGGCTTGCATCTTCGCCTTTGGGAAGCTGCCGCTCACCGATTCTCCCGGAGGCGAAGAAGCGGCTTCTTCGCACACAGAGCATTGTGGCGAGCGCAGGGAGCTCCTGAGAGCGGTTTGTGCCGAAAGAAGCCCGGGACCGGCACTTAGCTTCGGAGAGCTGCGTATCTGCGTCTTCTGCGTGTCTTGCCGCTCTACACTCAGCAAAAAGCTTTTCCACCATATCTTGCAAAGAGAAACTCTGCCAGGAAAGAAAACATCCAAAATCTTGTTCTAAAGCTTGCACGGAGGTCTGCAAAGAGTTTGGCAAGAATGAAAGGTAGTTGTCCAAAACTCGTTCTTTTCCAATAGAATAACAATGGAAAAGGCAGGAGAGTGGTAAAGTACTGTTTTCTCTAAGTCTGAAGGCTGCCCACACTGTGCCTGCATGGTGCGGCTTGCATCTTTGCCTTTGGGAAGCTGCCGCTCGCCGATTCTCCCGGAGGCGAAGAAGCGGCTTCTTCGCACACAGAGCATTGTGGCGAGCGCAGGGAGCTCCTGAGAGCGGTTTGTGCCGAAAGAAGCCCGGGACCGGCACTTAGCTTCGGAGAGCTGCGTATCTGCGTCTTCTGCGTGTCTTGCCGCTCTACACTCAGCAAAAAGCTTTTCCACCATATCTTGCAAAGAGAAACTCTGCCAGGAAGGAAAACATCCAAAATCTTGTTCTAAAGCTTGCACGGAGGTCTGCAAAGAGTTTGGCAAGAATGAAAGGTAGTTGTCCAAAGCTCGTTCTTTTCCAATATAATAACCATGGAAAAGGCAGGAGAGTGGTAAAGTACTGTTTTCTCTAAGTCTGAAGGCTGCCCACACTGTGCCTGCATGGTGCGGCTTGCATCTTCGCCTTTGGGAAGCTGCCGCTCGCCGATTCTCCCGGAGGCGAAGAAGCGGCTTCTTCGCACACAGAGCATTGTGGCGAGCGCAGGGAGCTCCTGAGAGCGGTTTGTGCCGAAAGAAGCCCGGGACCGGCACTTAGCTTCGGAGAGCTGCGCATCTGCGTCTTCTGCGTGTCTTGCCGCTCTACACTCAGCAAAAACTTTTCCACCATATCTTGCAAAGAGAAACTCTGCCAGGAAAGAAAACATCCAAAATCTTGTTCTAAAGCTTGCACGGAGGTCTGCAAAGAGTTTGGCAAGAATGAAAGGTAGTTGTCCAAAACTCGTTCTTTTCCAATATAATAACCATGGAAAAGGCAGGAGAGTGGTAAAGTACTGTTTTCTCTAAGTCTGAAGGCTGCAAACACTGTGCCTGCATGGTGCAGCTTGCATCTTCGCCTTTGGGAAGCTGCCGCTCGCCGATTCTCTTGCAGGCGAAGAAGCGGCTTCTTCGCACACAGAGCATTGTGGCGAGCGCAGGGAGCTCCTGAGAGCGGTTTGTGCCGAAAGAAGCCCGGGACCGGCACTTAGCTTCGGAGAGCTGCGTATCTGCGTCTTCTGCGTGTCTTGCCGCTCTACACTCAGCAAAAAGCTTTTCCACCATATCTTGCAAAGAGAAACTCTGCCAGGAA
This sequence comes from Molothrus aeneus, assembly GCF_037042795.1. NCBI lineage: Eukaryota > Metazoa > Chordata > Aves > Passeriformes > Icteridae > Molothrus > Molothrus aeneus. The sequence continues at coordinate 22,158 of NW_027098788.1, forward strand.
AGAAAACATCCAAAATCTTGTTCTAAAGCTTGCACGGAGGTCTGCAAAGAGTTTGGCAAGAATGAAAGGTAGTTGTCCAAAACTCGTTCTTTTCCAATATAATAACCATGGAAAAGGCAGGAGAGTGGTAAAATTCTGTTTTCTCTAAGTCTGAAGGCTGCCCACACTGTGCCTGTGTGGTGCGGCTTGCATCTTCGCCTTTGGGAAGCTGCCGCTCGCCGATTCTCCCGCAGGCGAAGAAGCGGCTTCTTCGCACACAGAGCATTGTGGCGAGCGCAGGGAGCTCCTGAGAGCGGTTTGTGCCGAAAGAAGCCCGGGACCGGCACTTAGCTTCGGAGAGCTGCGTATCTGCGTCTTCTGCGTGTCTTGCCACTCTACACACAGCAAAAACTTTTCCACCATATCTTGCAAAGAGAAACTCTGCCAGGAAAGAAAACATCCAAAATCTTGTTCTAAAGCTTGCACGGAGGTCTGCAAAGAGTTTGGCAAGAATGAAAGGTAGTTGTCCAAAACTCGTTCTTTTACAATATAATAACCATGGAAAAGGCAGGAGAGTGGTAAAGTACTGTTTTCTCTAAGTTTGAAGACTGCCCACACTGTGCCTGTGTGGAGCAGCTTGCATCTTCGCCTTTGGGAAGCTGCCGCTCGCCGATTCTCCCGGAGGCGAAGAAGCGGCTTCTTCGCACACAGAGCATTGTGGCGAGCGCAGGGAGCTCCTGAGAGCGGTTTGTGCCGAAAGAAGCCCAGGACCGGCACTTAGCTTCGGAGAGCTGCGTATCTGCGTCTTCTGCGTGTCTTGCCGCTCTACACTCAGCAAAAAGCTTTTCCACCATATCTTGCAAAGAGAAACTCTGCCAGGAAAGAAAACATCCAAAATCTTGTTCTAAAGCTTGCACGGAGGTCTGCAAAGAGTTTGGCAAGAATGAAAGGTAGTTGTCCAAAACTCATTCTTTTCCAATATAATAACAATGGAAAAGGCAGGAGAGTGGTAAAGTACTGTTTTCTCTAAGTCTGAATGCTGCCCACACTGTGCCTGCATGGTGCGGCTTGCATCTTCGCCTTTGGGAAGCTGCCGCTCGCCGATTCTCCCGGAGGCGAAGAAGCGGCTTCTTCGCACACAGAGCATTGTGGCGAGCGCAGGGAGTTCCTGAGAGCGGTTTGTGCCGAAAGAATCCCGGGACCGGCACTTAGCTTCGGAGAGCTGCGTATCTGCGTCTTCTGCGTGTCTTGCCGCTCTACACTCAGCAAAAACTTTTCCACCATATCTTGCAAAGAGAAACTCTGCCAGGAAAGAAAACATCCAAAATCTTGTTCTAAAGCTTGCACGGAGGTCTGCAAAGAGTTTGGCAAGAATGAAAGGTAGTTGTCCAAAACTCGTTCTTTTCCAATAGAATAACCATGGAAAAGGCAGGAGAGTGGTAAAGTACTGTTTTCTCTAAGTCTGAAGGCTGCCCACACTGTGCCTGCATGGTGCGGCTTGCATCTTCGCCTTTGGGAAGCTGCCGCTCGCCGATTCTCCCAGAGGCGAAGAAGCGGCTTCTTCGCACACAGAGCATTGTGGCGAGCGCAGGGAGCTCCTGAGAGCGGTTTGTGCCGAAAGAAGCCCGGGACCGGCACTTAGCTTCGGAGAGCTGCGTATCTGCGTCTTCTGCGTGTCTTGCCGCTCTACACTCAGCAAAAACTTTTCCACCATATCTTGCAAAGAGAAACTCTGCCAGGAAAGAAAACATCCAAAATCTTGTTCTAAAGCTTGCACGGAGGTCTGCAAAGAGTTTGGCAAGAATGAAAGGTAGTTGTCCAAAACTCGTTCTTTTCCAATAGAATAACCATGGAAAAGGCAGGAGAGTGGTAAAGTACTGTTTTCTCTAAGTCTGAAGGCTGCCCACACTGTGCCTGCATGGTGCGGCTTGCATCTTCGCCTTTGGGAAGCTGCCGCTCGCCGATTCTCCCGCAGGCGAAGAAGCGGCTTCTTCGCACACAGAGCATTGTGGCGAGCGCAGGGAGCTCCTGAGAGCGGTTTGTGCCGAAAGATGCCCGGGACCGGCACTTAGCTTCGGAGAGCTGCGTATCTGCGTCTTCTGCGTGTCTTGCCGCTCTACACTCAGCAAGATAAGCTTTTCCAGCATATCTTGCAAAGAGAAACTCTGCCAGGAAAGAATACATCCAAAATCTTGTTCTAAAGATTGCACGGAGGTCTGCAAAGAGTTTGGCAAGAATGAAAGGTAGTTGTCCAAAACTCGTTCATTTCCAGTAGAATAACCATGGAAAAGGCAGGAGAGTGGTACTGTTTTCTCTAAGTCTGAATGCTGCCCACACTGTGCCTGCATGGTGCGGCTTGCATCTTCGCCTTTGGGAAGCTGCCGCTCGCCGATTCTCCCGCAGGCGAAGAAGCGGCTTCTTCGCACACAGAGCATTGTGGCGAGCGCAGGGAGCTCCTGAGAGCGGTTTGTGCCGAAACAAGCCCGGGACCGGCACTTAGCTTCGGAGAGCTGCGTATCTGCGTCTTCTGCGTGTCTTGCCGCTCTACACTCAGCAAAAAGCTTTTCCACCATATCTTGCAAAGAGAAACTCTGCCAGGAAAGAAAACATCCAAAATCTTGTTCTAAAGCTTGCACGGAGGTCTGCAAAGAGTTTGGCAAGAATGAAAGGTAGTTGTCCAAAACTCGTTCTTTTCCAATAGAATAACCATGGAAAAGGCAGGAGAGTGGTACTGTTTTCTCTAAGTCTGAAGGCTGCCCACACTGTGCCTGCATGGTGCGGCTTGCATCTTCGCCTTTGGGAAGCTGCCGCTCGCCGATTCTCCCGGAGGCGAAGAAGCGGCTTCTTCGCACACAGAGCATTGTGGCGAGCGCAGGGAGCTCCTGAGAGCGGTTTGTGCCGAAAGAAGCCCGGGACCGGCACTTAGCTTCGGAGAGCTGCGTATCTGCGTCTTCTGCGTGTCTTGCCGCTCAACACTCAGCAAAAAGCTTTTCCAGCATATCTTGCAAAGAGAAACTCTACCAGGAAAGAAAACATCCAAAATCTTGTTCTAAAGCTTGCACGGAGGTCTGCAAAGAGTTTGGCAAGAATGAAAGGTAGTTGTCCAAAACTCGTTCTTTTCCAATAGAATAACCATGGAAAAGGCAGGAGAGTGGTAAAGTACTGTTTTCTCTAAGTCTGAAGGCTGCCCACACTGTGCCTGTGTGGTGCGGCTTGCATCTTCGCCTTTGGGAAGCTGCCGCTCGCCGATTCTCCCGCAGGCGAAGAAGCGGCTTCTTCGCACACAGAGCATTGTGGCGAGCGCAGGGAGCTCCTGAGAGCGGTTTGTGCCGAAAGAAGCCCGGGACCGGCACTTAGCTTCGGAGAGCTGCGTATCTGCGTCTTCTGCGTGTCTTGCCACTCTACACTCAGCAAAAAGCTTTTCCAGCATATCTTGCAAAGAGAAACTCTGCCAGGAAAGAAAACATCCAAAATCTTGTTCTAAAGCGTGCACGGAGGTCTGCAAAGAGTTTGGCAAGAATGAAAGGTAGTTGTCCAAAACTCGTTCTTTTCCAATAGAATAACCATGGAAAAGGCAGGAGAGTGGTAAAGTACTGTTTTATCTAAGTCTGAAGGCTGCCCACACTGTGCCTGCGTGGTGCGGCTTGCATCTCCGCCATTGGGAAGCTGCCGCTCGCCGATTCTCCCGGAGGCGAAGAAGCGGCTTCTTCGCACACAGAGCATTGTGGCGAGCGCAGGGAGCTCCTGAGAGCGGTTTGTGCCGAAAGAAGCCCGGGACCGGCACTTAGCTTCGGAGAGCTGCGTATCTGCGTCTTCTGCGTGTCTTGCCGCTCTACACTCAGCAAAAAGCTTTTCCACCATATCTTGCAAAGAGAAACTCTGCCAGGAAAGAAAACATCCAAAATCTTGTTCTAAAGCTTGCACGGAGGTCTGCAAAGAGTTTGGCAAGAATGAAAGGTACTTGTCCAAAACTCGTTCTTTTCCAATATAATAACCATGGAAAAGGCAGGAGAGTGGTACTGTATTCTCTAAGTCTGAAGGCTGCCCACACTGTGCCTGCATGGTGCGGCTTGCATCTTCGCCTTTGGGAAGCTGCCGCTCGCCGATTCTCCCGCAGGCGAAGAAGCGGCTTCTTCGCACACAGAGCATTGTGGCGAGCGCAGGGAGCTCCTGAGAGCGGTTTGTGCCGAAAGAAGCCCGGGACCGGCACTTAGCTTCGGAGAGCTGCGTATCTGCGTCTTCTGCGTGTCTTGCCGCTCAACACTCAGCAAAAAGCTTTTCCAGCATATCTTGCAAAGAGAAACTCTGCCAGGAAAGAAAACATCCAAAATCTTGTTCTAAAGCTTGCACGGAGGTCTGCAAAGAGTTTGGCAAGAATGAAAGGTAGTTGTCCAAAACTCGTTCTTTTCCAATATAATAACAATGGAAAAGGCAGGAGAGTGGTAAAGTACTGTTTTCTCTAAGTCTGAAGGCTGCCCACACTGTGCCTGCATGGTGCGGCTTGCATCTTCGCCTTTGGGAAGCTGCCGCTCGCCGATTCTCCCGGAGGCGAAGAAGCGGCTTCTTCGCACACAGAGCATTGTGGCGAGCGCAGGGAGCTCCTGAGAGCGGTTTGTGCCGAAAGAAGCCCGGGACCGGCACTTAGCTTCGGAGAGCTGCGTATCTGCGTCTTCTGCGTGTCTTGCCGCTCAACACTCAGCCAAAAGCTTTTCCAGCATATCTTGCAAAGAGAAACTCTGCCAGGAAAGAAAACATCCAAAATCTTGTTCTAAAGCTTGCACGGAGGTCTGCAAAGAGTTTGGCAAGAATGAAAGGTAGTTGTCCAAAACTCGTTCTTTTCCAATATAATAACCATGGAAAAGGCAGGAGAGTGGTAAAGTACTGTTTTCTCTAAGTCTGAAGGCTGCCCACACTGTGCCTGCATGGTGCGGCTTGCATCTTCGCCTTTGGGAAGCTGCCGCTCGCCGATTCTCCCGCAGGCGAAGAAGCGGCTTCTTCGCACACAGAGCATTGTGGCGAGCGCAGGGAGCTCCTGAGAGCGGTTTGTGCCGAAAGAAGCCCGGGACCGGCACTTAGCTTCGGAGAGCTGCGTATCTGCGTCTTCTGCGTGTCTTGCCACTCTACACTCAGCAAAAAGCTTTTCCAGCATATCTTGCAAAGAGAAACTCTGCCAGGAAAGAAAACATCCAAAATCTTGTTCTAAAGCGTGCACGGAGGTCTGCAAAGAGTTTGGCAAGAATGAAAGGTAGTTGTCCAAAACTCGTTCTTTTCCAATAGAATAACCATGGAAAAGGCAGGAGAGTGGTAAAGTACTGTTTTATCTAAGTCTGAAGGCTGCCCACACTGTGCCTGTGTGGTGCGGCTTGCATCTTCGCCTTTGGGAAGCTGCCGCTCGCCGATTCTCCCGCAGGCGAAGAAGCGGCTTCTTCGCACACAGAGCATTGTGGCGAGCGCAGGGAGCTCCTGAGAGCGGTTTGTGCCGAAAGAAGCCCGGGACCGGCACTTAGCTTCGGAGAGCTGCGTATCTGCGTCTTCTGCGTGTCTTGCCACTCTACACTCAGCAAAAAGCTTTTCCACCATATCTTGCAAAGAGAAACTCTGCCAGGAAAGAAAACATCCAAAATCTTGTTCTAAAGCTTGCACGGAGGTCTGCAAAGAGTTTGGCAAGAATGAAAGGTAGTTGTCCAAAACTCGTTCTTTTCCAGTAGAATAACCATGGAAAAGGCAGGAGAGTGGTACTGTTTTATCTAAGTCTGAAGGCTGCCCACACTGTGCCTGCATGGTGCGGCTTGCATCTTCGCCTTTGGGAAGCTGCCGCTCGCCGATTCTCCCGCAGGCGAAGAAGCGGCTTCTTCGCACACAGAGCATTGTGGCGAGCGCAGGGAGCTCCTGAGAGCGGTTTGTGCCGAAAGAAGCCCGGGACCGGCACTTAGCTTCGGAGAGCTGCGTATCTGCGTCTTCTGCGTGTCTTGCCGCTCTACACTCAGCAAAAAGCTTTTCCACCATATCTTGCAAAGAGAAACTCTGCCAGGAAAGAAAACATCCAAAATCTTGTTCTAAAGCTTGCACGGAGGTCTGCAAAGAGTTTGGCAAGAATGAAAGGTACTTGTCCAAAACTCGTTCTTTTCCAATATAATAACCATGGAAAAGGCAGGAGAGTGGTACTGTTTTCTCTAAGTCTGAAGGCTGCCCACACTGTGCCTGCATGGTGCGGCTTGCATCTTCGCCTTTGGGAAGCTGCCGCTCGCCGATTCTCCCGCAGGCGAAGAAGCGGCTTCTTCGCACACAGAGCATTGTGGCGAGCGCAGGGAGCTCCTGAGAGCGGTTTGTGCCAAAAGAAGCCCGGGACCGGCACTTAGCTTCGGAGAGCTGCGTATCTGCGTCTTCTGCGTGTCTTGCCGCTCAACACTCAGCAAAAAGCTTTTCCAGCATATCTTGCAAAGAGAAACTCTGCCAGGAAAGAAAACATCCAAAATCTTGTTCTAAAGCTTGCACGGAGGTCTGCAAAGAGTTTGGCAAGAATGAAAGGTAGTTGTCCAAAACTCGTTCTTTTCCAATATAATAACAATGGAAAAGGCAGGAGAGTGGTAAAGTACTGTTTTCTCTAAGTCTGAATGCTGCCCACACTGTGCCTGCATGGTGCGGCTTGCATCTTCGCCTTTGGGAAGCTGCCGCTCGCCGATTCTCCCGCAGGCGAAGAAGCGGCTTCTTCGCACACAGAGCATTGTGGCGAGCGCAGGGAGCTCCTGAGAGCGGTTTGTGCCGAAAGAAGCCCGGGACCGGCACTTAGCTTCGGAGAGCTGCGTATCTGCGTCTTCTGCGTGTCTTGCCGCTCTACACTCAGCAAAAAGCTTTTCCAGCATATCTTGCAAAGAGAAACTCTGCCAGGAAGGAAAACATCCAAAATCTTGTTCTAAAGCTTGCACGGAGGTCTGCAAAGAGTTTGGCAAGAATGAAAGGTAGTTGTCCAAAACTCGTTCTTTTCCAATATAATAACCATGGAAAAGGCAGGAGAGTGGTAAAGTACTGTTTTCTCTAAGTCTGAAGGCTGCCCACACTGTGCCTGCATGGTGCGGCTTGCATCTTCGCCTTTGGGAAGCTGCCGCTCGCCGATTCTCCCGGAGGCGAAGAAGCGGCTTCTTCGCACACAGAGCATTGTGGCGAGCGCAGGGAGCTCCTGAGAGCGGTTTGTGCCGAAAGAAGCCCGGGACCGGCACTTAGCTTCGGAGAGCTGCGTATCTGCGTCTTCTGCGTGTCTTGCCACTCTACACTCAGCAAAAAGCTTTTCCAGCATATCTTGCAAAGAGAAACTCTGCCAGGAAAGAAAACATCCAAAATCTTGTTCTAAAGCGTGCACGGAGGTCTGCAAAGAGTTTGGCAAGAATGAAAGGTAGTTGTCCAAAACTCGTTCTTTTCCAATATAATAACCATGGAAAAGGCAGGAGAGTGGTAAAGTACTGTTTTATCTAAGTCTGAAGGCTGCCCACACTGTGCCTGTGTGGTGCGGCTTGCATCTTCGCCTTTGGGAAGCTGCCGCTCGCCGATTCTCCCGCAGGCGAAGAAGCGGCTTCTTCGCACACAGAGCATTGTGGCAAGCGCAGGGAGCTCCTGAGAGCGGTTTGTGCCGAAAGAAGCCCGGGACCGGCACTTAGCTTCGGAGAGCTGCGTATCTGCGTCTTCTGCGTGTCTTGCCGCTCTACACTCAGCAAAAAGCTTTTCCAGCATATCTTGCAAAGAGAAACTCTGCCAGGAAAGAAAACATCCAAAATCTTGTTCTAAAGCTTGCACGGAGGTCTGCAAAGAGTTTGGGAAGAATGAAAGGTAGTTGTCCAAAACTCGTTCTTTTCCAATATAATAACCATGGAAAAGGCAGGAGAGTGGTAAAGTACTGTTTTCTCTAAGTCTGAAGGCTGCCCACACTGTGCCTGCATGGTGCGGCTTGCATCTTCGCCTTTGGGAAGCTGCCGCTCGCCGATTCTCCCGGAGGCGAAGAAGCGGCTTCTTCGCACACAGAGCATTGTGGTGAGCGCAGGGAGCTCCTGAGAGCGGTTTGTGCCGAAAGAAGCCCGGGACCGGCACTTAGCTTCGGAGAGCTGCGTATCTGCGTCTTCTGCGTGTCTTGCCACTCTACACTCAGCCAAAAGCTTTTCCACCATATCTTGCAAAGAGAAACTCTGCCAGGAAAGAAAACATCCAAAATCTTGTTCTAAAGCGTGCACGGAGGTCTGCAAAGAGTTTGGCAAGAATGAAAGGTAGTTGTCCAAAACTCGTTCTTTTCCAATAGAATAACCATGGAAAAGGCAGGAGAGTGGTAAAGTACTGTTTTCTCTAAGTCTGAAGGCTGCCCACACTGTGCCTGTGTGGTGCGGCTTGCATCTTCGCCTTTGGGAAGCTGCCGCTCGCCGATTCTCCCGCAGGCGAAGAAGCGGCTTCTTCGCACACAGAGCATTGTGGCGAGCGCAGGGAGCTCCTGAGAGCGGTTTGTGCCGAAAGAAGCCCGGGACCGGCACTTAGCTTCGGAGAGCTGCGTATCTGCGTCTTCTGCGTGTCTTGCCGCTCTACACTCAGCAAAAAGCTTTTCCAGCATATCTTGCAAAGAGAAACTCTGCCAGGAAAGAAAACATCCAAAATCTTGTTCTAAAGCTTGCACGGAGGTCTGCAAAGAGTTTGGCAAGAATGAAAGGTAGTTGTCCAAAACTCGTTCTTTTCCAATATAATAACCATGGAAAAGGCAGGAGAGTGGTAAAGTACTGTTTTCTCTAAGTCTGAAGACTGCCCACACTGTGCCTGTGTGGTGCGGCTTGCATCTTCGCCTTTGGGAAGCTGCCGCTCGCCGATTCTCCCGGAGGCGAAGAAGCGGCTTCTTCGCACACAGAGCATTGTGGCGAGCGCAGGGAGCTCCTGAGAGCGGTTTGTGCCGAAAGAAGCCCGGGACCGGCACTTAGCTTCGGAGAGCTGCGTATCTGCGTCTTCTGCGTGTCTTGCCGCTCTACACTCAGCAAAAAGCTTTTCCACCATATCTTGCAAAGAGAAACTCTGCCAGGAAAGAAAACATCCAAAATCTTGTTCTAAAGCTTGCACGGAGGTCTGCAAAGAGTTTGGCAAGAATGAAAGGTAGTTGTCCAAAACTCGTTCTTTTCCAATAGAATAACCATGGAAAAGGCAGGAGAGTGGTAAAGTACTGTTTTCTCTAAGTCTGAAGGCTGCCCACACTGTGCCTGCATGGTGCGGCTTGCATCTTCGCCTTTGGGAAGCTGCCGCTCGCCGATTCTCCCGCAGGCGAAGAAGCGGCTTCTTCGCACACAGAGCATTGTGGCGAGCGCAGGGAGCTCCTGAGAGCGGTTTGTGCCGAAAGAAGCCCGGGACCGGCACTTAGCTTCAGAGAGCTGCGTATCTGCGTCTTCTGCGTGTCTTGCCGCTCTACACTCAGCAAAAAGCTTTTCCAGCATATCTTGCAAAGAGAAACTCTGCCAGGAAGGAAAACATCCAAAATCTTGTTCTAAAGCTTGCACGGAGGTCTGCAAAGAGTTTGGCAAGAATGAAAGGTAGTTGTCCAAAACTCGTTCTTTTCCAATATAATAACCATGGAAAAGGCAGGAGAGTGGTAAAGTACTGTTTTCTCTAAGTCTGAAGGCTGCCCACACTGTGCCTGCATGGTGCGGCTTGCATCTTCGCCTTTGGGAAGCTGCCGCTCGCCGATTCTCCCGGAGGCGAAGAAGCGGCTTCTTCGCACACAGAGCATTGTGGTGAGCGCAGGGAGCTCCTGAGAGCGGTTTGTGCCGAAAGAAGCCCGGGACCGGCACTTAGCTTCGGAGAGCTGCGTATCTGCGTCTTCTGCGTGTCTTGCCGCTCTACACTCAGCAAAAAGCTTTTCCACCATATCTTGCAAAGAGAAACTCTGCCAGGAAAGAAAACATCCAAAATCTTGTTCTCAAGCGTGCACGGAGGTCTGCAAAGAGTTTGGCAAGAATGAAAGGTAGTTGTCCAAAACTCGTTCTTTTCCAATATAATAACCATGGAAAAGGCAGGAGAGTGGTAAAGTACTGTTTTCTCTAAGTCTGAAGACTGCCCACACTGTGCCTGCGTGGTGCGGCTTGCATCTTCGCCTTTGGGAAGCTGCCGCTCGCCGATTCTCCCGGAGGCGAAGAAGCGGCTTCTTCGCACACAGAGCATTGTGGCGAGCGCAGGGAGCTCCTGAGAGCGGTTTGTGCCGAAAGAAGCCCGGGACCGGCACTTAGCTTCGGAGAGCTGCGTATCTGCGTCTTCTGCGTGTCTTGCCGCTCTACACTCAGCAAAAAGCTTTTCCAGCATATCTTGCAAAGAGAAACTCTGCCAGGAAAGAAAACATCCAAAATCTTGTTCTAAAGATTGCACGGAGGTCTGCAAAGAGTTTGGCAAGAATGAAAGGTAGTTGTCCAAAACTCGTTCTTTTCCAATATAATAACCATGGAAAAGGCAGGAGAGTGGTAAAGTACTGTTTTCTCTAAGTCTGAAGGCTGCCCACACTGTGCCTGCATGGTGCGGCTTGCATCTTCGCCTTTGGGAAGCTGCCGCTCGCCGATTCTCCCGCAGGCGAAGAAGCGGCTTCTTCGCACACAGAGCATTGTGGCGAGCGCAGGGAGCTCCTGAGAGCGGTTTGTGCCGAAAGAAGCCCGGGACCGGCACTTAGCTTCGGAGAGCTGCGTATCTGCGTCTTCTGCGTGTCTTGCCGCTCTACACTCAGCAAAAAGCTTTTCCAGCATATCTTGCAAAGAGAAACTCTGCCAGGAAAGAAAACATCCAAAATCTTGTTCTAAAGCTTGCACGGAGGTCTGCAAAGAGTTTGGCAAGAATGAAAGGTAGTTGTCCAAAACTCGTTCTTTTCCAATATAATAACCATGGAAAAGGCAGGAGAGTGGTAAAGTACTGTTTTATCTAAGTCTGAAGGCTGCCCACACTGTGCCTGCATGGTGCGGCTTGCATCTTCGCCTTTGGGAAGCTGCCGCTCGCCGATTCTCCCGGAGGCGAAGAAGCGGCTTCTTCGCACACAGAGCATTGTGGCGAGCGCAGGGAGCTCCTGAGAGCGGTTTGTGCCGAAAGAAGCCCGGGACCGGCACTTAGCTTCGGAGAGCTGCGTATCTGCGTCTTCTGCGTGTCTTGCCGCTCTACACTCAGCAAAAAGCTTTTCCACCATATCTTGCAAAGAGAAACTCTGCCAGGAAGGAAAACATCCAAAATCTTGTTCTAAAGCTTGCACGGAGGTCTGCAAAGAGTTTGGCAAGAATGAAAGGTAGTTGTCCAAAACTCGTTCTTTTCCAATAGAATAACCATGGAAAAGGCAGGAGAGTGGTAAAGTACTGTTTTCTCTAAGTCTGAAGGCTGCCCACACTGTGCCTGCATGGTGCGGCTTGCATCTTCGCCTTTGGGAAGCTGCCGCTCGCCGATTCTCCCGCAGGCGAAGAAGCGGCTTCTTCGCACACAGAGCATTGTGGCGAGCGCAGGGAGCTCCTGAGAGCGGTTTGTGCCGAAAGAAGCCCGGGACCGGCACTTAGCTTCGGAGAGCTGCGTATCTGCGTCTTCTGCGTGTCTTGCCGCTCTACACTCAGCAAAAAGCTTTTCCAGCATATCTTGCAAAGAGAAACTCTGCCAGGAAAGAAAACATCCAAAATCTTGTTCTAAAGCTTGCACGGAGGTCTGCAAAGAGTTTGGCAAGAATGAAAGGTAGTTGTCCAAAACTCGTTCTTTTCCAATATAATAACCATGGAAAAGGCAGGAGAGTGGTAAAGTACTGTTTTCTCTAAGTCTGAAGTCTGCAAACACTGTGCCTGCATGGTGCGGCTTGCATCTTCGCCTTTGGGAAGCTGCCGCTCGCCGATTCTCCCGCAGGCGAAGAAGCGGCTTCTTCGCACACAGAGCATTGTGGCGAGCGCAGGGAGCTCCTGAGAGCGGTTTGTGCCGAAAGAAGCCCGGGACCGGCACTTAGCTTCGGAGAGCTGCGTATCTGCGTCTTCTGCGTGTCTTGCCGCTCTACACTCAGCAAAAACTTTTCCACCATATCTTGCAAAGAGAAACTCTGCCAGGAAAGAAAACATCCAAAATCTTGTTCTAAAGCTTGCACGGAGGTCTGCAAAGAGTTTGGCAAGAATGAAAGGTAGTTGTCCAAAACTCGTTCTTTTCCAATATAATAACCATGGAAAAGGCAGGAGAGTGGTAAAGTACTGTTTTCTCTAAGTCTGAAGTCTGCAAACACTGTGCCTGCATGGTGTGGCTTGCATCTTCGCCTTTGGGAAGCTGCCGCTCGCCGATTCTCCCGGAGGCGAAGAAGCGGCTTCTTCGCACACAGAGCATTGTGGCGAGCGCAGGGAGCTCCTGAGAGCGGTTTGTGCCGAAAGAAGCCCGGGACCGGCACTTAGCTTCGGAGAGCTGCGTATCTGCGTCTTCTGCGTGTCTTGCCGCTCAACACTCAGCAAAAAGCTTTTCCAGCATATCTTGCAAAGAGAAACTCTGCCAGGAAAGAAAACATCCAAAATCTTGTTCTAAAGCTTGCACGGAGGTCTGCAAAGAGTTTGGCAAGAATGAAAGGTAGTTGTCCAAAACTCGTTCTTTTCCAATAGAATAACCATGGAAAAGGCAGGAGAGTGGTAAAGTACTGTTTTATCTAAGTCTGAAGGCTGCCCACACTGTGCCTGTGTGGTGCGGCTTGCATCTTCGCCTTTGGGAAGCTGCCGCTCGCCGATTCTCCCGCAGGCGAAGAAGCGGCTTCTTCGCACACAGAGCATTGTGGCGAGCGCAGGGAGCTCCTGAGAGCGGTTTGTGCCGAAAGAAGCCCGGGACCGGCACTTAGCTTCGGAGAGCTGCGTATCTGCGTCTTCTGCGTGTCTTGCCGCTCTACACTCAGCAAAAAGCTTTTCCACCATATCTTGCAAAGAGAAACTCTGCCAGGAAAGAAAACATCCAAAATCTTGTTCTAAAGCTTGCACGGAGGTCTGCAAAGAGTTTGGCAAGAATGAAAGGTAGTTGTCCAAAACTCGTTCTTTTCCAATATAATAACCATGGAAAAGGCAGGAGAGTGGTAAAGTACTGTTTTCTCTAAGTCTGAAGACTGCCCACACTGTGCCTGTGTGCTGCGGCTTGCATCTTCGCCTTTGGGAAGCTGCCGCTCGCCGATTCTCCCGGAGGCGAAGAAGCGGCTTCTTCGCACACAGAGCATTGTGGCGAGCGCAGGGAGCTCCTGAGAGCGGTTTGTGCCGAAAGAAGCCCGGGACCGGCACTTAGCTTCGGAGAGCTGCGTATCTGCGTCTTCTGCGTGTCTTGCCGCTCTACACTCAGCAAAAAGCTTTTCCAGCATATCTTGCAAAGAGAAACTCTGCCAGGAAAGAAAACATCCAAAATCTTGTTCTAAAGCTTGCACGGAGGTCTGCAAAGAGTTTGGCAAGAATGAAAGGTAGTTGTCCAAAACTCGTTCTTTTCCAATATAATAACCATGGAAAAGGCAGGAGAGTGGTAAAGTACTGTTTTCTCTAAGTCTGAAGGCTGCCCACACTGTGCCTGCATGGTGCGGCTTGCATCTTCGCCTTTGGGAAGCTGCCGCTCGCCGATTCTCCCGGAGGCGAAGAAGCGGCTTCTTCGCACACAGAGGATTGTGGCGAGCGCAGGGAGCTCCTGAGAGCGGTTTGTGCCGAAAGAAGCCCGGGACCGGCACTTAGCTTCGGAGAGCTGCGTATCTGCGTCTTCTGCGTGTCTTGCCGCTCTACACTCAGCAAAGAGCTTTTCCACCATATCTTGCAAAGAGAAACTCTGCCAGGAAGGAAAACATCCAAAATCTTGTTCTAAAGCTTGCACGGAGGTCTGCAAAGAGTTTGGCAAGAATGAAAGGTAGTTGTCCAAAACTCGTTCTTTTCCAATATAATAACAATGGAAAAGGCAGGAGAGTGGTAAAGTACTGTTTTCTCTAAGTCTGAAGGCTGCCCACACTGTGCCTGCATGGTGCGGCTTGCATCTTCGCCTTTGGGAAGCTGCCGCTCGCCGATTCTCCCGGAGGCGAAGAAGCGGCTTCTTCGCACACAGAGCATTGTGGCGAGCGCAGGGAGCTCCTGAGAGCGGTTTGTGCCGAAAGAAGCCCGGGACCGGCACTTAGCTTCGGAGAGCTGCGTATCTGCGTCTTCTGCGTGTCTTGCCGCTCTACACTCAGCAAAAAGCTTTTCCACCATATCTTGCAAAGAGAAACTCTGCCAGGAAAGAAAACATCCAAAATCTTGTTCTAAAGCTTGCACGGAGGTCTGCAAAGAGTTTGGCAAGAATGAAAGGTAGTTGTCCAAAACTCGTTCTTTTCCAATATAATAACCATGGAAAAGGCAGGAGAGTGGTAAAGTACTGTTTTCTCTAAGTCTGAATGCTGCCCACACTGTGCCTGCATGGTGCGGCTTGCATCTTCGCCTTTGGGAAGCTGCCGCTCGCCGATTCTCCCGCAGGCGAAGAAGCGGCTTCTTCGCACACAGAGCATTGTGGCGAGCGCAGGGAGCTCCTGAGAGCGGTTTGTGCCGAAAGAAGCCCGGGACCGGCACTTAGCTTCGGAGAGCTGCGTATCTGCGTCTTCTGCGTGTCTTGCCGCTCTACACTCAGCAAAAAGCTTTTCCACCATATCTTGCAAAGAGAAACTCTGCCAGGAAAGAAAACATCCAAAATCTTGTTCTAAAGCTTGCACGGAGGTCTGCAAAGAGTTTGGCAAGAATGAAAGGTAGTTGTCCAAAACTCGTTCTTTTCCAATAGAATAACCATGGAAAAGGCAGGAGAGTGGTAAAGTACTGTTTTCTCTAAGTCTGAAGTCTGCAAACACTGTGCCTGCATGGTGCGGCTTGCATCTTCGCCTTTGGGAAGCTGCCGCTCGCCGATTCTCCCGCAGGCGAAGAAGCGGCTTCTTCGCACACAGAGCATTGTGGCGAGCGCAGGGAGCTCCTGAGAGCGGTTTGTGCCGAAAGAAGCCCGGGACCGGCACTTAGCTTCGGAGAGCTGCGTATCTGCGTCTTCTGCGTGTCTTGCCACTCTACACTCAGCAAAAACTTTTCCACCATATCTTGCAAAGAGAAACTCTGCCAGGAAAGAAAACATCCAAAATCTTGTTCTAAAGCTTGCACGGAGGTCTGCAAAGAGTTTGGCAAGAATGAAAGGTAGTTGTCCAAAACTCGTTCTTTTCCAATATAATAACCATGGAAAAGGCAGGAGAGTGGTAAAGTACTGTTTTCTCTAAGTCTGAAGACTGCCCACACTGTGCCTGTGTGGTGCAGCTTGCATCTTCGCCTTTGGGAAGCTGCCGCTCGCCGATTCTCCCGGAGGCGAAGAAGCGGCTTCTTCGCACACAGAGCATTGTGGCGAGCGCAGGGAGCTCCTGAGAGCGGTTTGTGCCGAAAGAAGCCCGGGACCGGCACTTAGCTTCGGAGAGCTGCGTATCTGCGTCTTCTGCGTGTCTTGCCGCTCTACACTCAGCAAAAAGCTTTTCCACCATATCTTGCAAAGAGAAACTCTGCCAGGAAAGAAAACATCCAAAATCTTGTTCTAAAGCTTGCACGGAGGTCTGCAAAGAGTTTGGCAAGAATGAAAGGTAGTTGTCCAAAACTCGTTCTTTTCCAATATAATAACCATGGAAAAGGCAGGAGAGTGGTAAAGTACTGTTTTCTCTAAGTCTGAATGCTGCCCACACTGTGCCTGCATGGTGCGGCTTGCATCTTCGCCTTTGGGAAGCTGCCGCTCGCCGATTCTCCCGCAGGCGAAGAAGCGGCTTCTTCGCACACAGAGCATTGTGGCGAGCGCAGGGAGCTCCTGAGAGCGGTTTGTGCCGAAAGAAGCCCGGGACCGGCACTTAGCTTCGGAGAGCTGCGTATCTGCGTCTTCTGCGTGTCTTGCCGCTCTACACTCAGCAAAAACTTTTCCACCATATCTTGCAAAGAGAAACTCTGCCAGGAAAGAAAACATCCAAAATCTTGTTCTAAAGCTTGCACGGAGGTCTGCAAAGAGTTTGGCAAGAATGAAAGGTAGTTGTCCAAAACTCGTTCTTTTCCAATATAATAACCATGGAAAAGGCAGGAGAGTGGTAAAGTACTGTTTTCTCTAAGTCTGAAGACTGCCCACACTGTGCCTGTGTGGTGCAGCTTGCATCTTCGCCTTTGGGAAGCTGCCGCTCGCCGATTCTCCCGGAGGCGAAGAAGCGGCTTCTTCGCACACAGAGCATTGTGGCGAGCGCAGGGAGCTCCTGAGAGCGGTTTGTGCCGAAAGAAGCCCGGGACCGGCACTTAGCTTCGGAGAGCTGCGTATCTGCGTCTTCTGCGTGTCTTGCCGCTCTACACTCAGCAAAAAGCTTTTCCACCATATCTTGCAAAGAGAAACTCTGCCAGGAAAGAAAACATCCAAAATCTTGTTCTAAAGCTTGCACGGAGGTCTGCAAAGAGTTTGGCAAGAATGAAAGGTAGTTGTCCAAAACTCGTTCTTTTCCAATATAATAACCATGGAAAAGGCAGGAGAGTGGTAAAGTACTGTTTTCTCTAAGTCTGAATGCTGCCCACACTGTGCCTGCATGGTGCGGCTTGCATCTTCGCCTTTGGGAAGCTGCCGCTCGCCGATTCTCCCGCAGGCGAAGAAGCGGCTTCTTCGCACACAGAGCATTGTGGCGAGCGCAGGGAGCTCCTGAGAGCGGTTTGTGCCGAAAGAAGCCCGGGACCGGCACTTAGCTTCGGAGAGCTGCGTATCTGCGTCTTCTGTGTGTCTTGCCGCTCTACACTCAGCAAAAACTTTTCCACCATATCTTGCAAAGAGAAACTCTGCCAGGAAAGAAAACATCCAAAATCTTGTTCTAAAGCTTGCACGGAGGTCTGCAAAGAGTTTGGCAAGAATGAAAGGTAGTTGTCCAAAACTCGTTCTTTTCCAATAGAATAACCATGGAAAAGGCAGGAGAGTGGTAAAGTACTGTTTTCTCTAAGTCTGAAGGCTGCCCACACTGTGCCTGTGTGGTGCGGCTTGCATCTTCGCCTTTGGGAAGCTGCCGCTCGCCGATTCTCCCGCAGGCGAAGAAGCGGCTTCTTCGCACACAGAGCATTGTGGCGAGCGCAGGGAGCTCCTGAGAGCGGTTTGTGCCGAAAGAAGCCCGGGACCGGCACTTAGCTTCGGAGAGCTGCGTATCTGCGTCTTCTGCGTGTCTTGCCGCTCAACACTCAGCAAAAACTTTTCCAGCATATCTTGCAAAGAGAAACTCTGCCAGGAAAGAAAACATCCAAAATCTTGTTCTAAAGCTTGCACGGAGGTCTGCAAAGAGTTTGGCAAGAATGAAAGGTAGTTGTCCAAAACTCGTTCTTTTCCAATATAATAACCATGGAAAAGGCAGGAGAGTGGTAAAGTACTGTTTTATCTAAGTCTGAAGGCTGCCCACACTGTGCCTGCATGGTGCGGCTTGCATCTTCGCCTTTGGGAAGCTGCCGCTCGCCGATTCTCCCGCAGGCGAAGAAGCGGCTTCTTCGCACACAGAGCATTGTGGCGAGCGCAGGGAGCTCCTGAGAGCGGTTTGTGCCGAAAGAAGCCCGGGACCGGCACTTAGCTTCGGAGAGCTGCGTATCTGCGTCTTCTGCGTGTCTTGCCGCTCTACACTCAGCAAAAAGCTTTTCCACCATATCTTGCAAAGAGAAACTCTGCCAGGAAGGAAAACATCCAAAATCTTGTTCTAAAGCTTGCA
Organism: Molothrus aeneus; assembly: GCF_037042795.1. Lineage (NCBI taxonomy): Eukaryota > Metazoa > Chordata > Aves > Passeriformes > Icteridae > Molothrus > Molothrus aeneus. Next base: position 39,832 of record NW_027098788.1, read on the forward strand.
CGGAGGTCTGCAAAGAGTTTGGCAAGAATGAAAGGTAGTTGTCCAAAACTCGTTCTTTTCCAATAGAATAACCATGGAAAAGGCAGGAGAGTGGTAAAGTACTGTTTTCTCTAAGTCTGAAGTCTGCAAACACTGTGCCTGCATGGTGCGGCTTGCATCTTCGCCTTTGGGAAGCTGCCGCTCGCCGATTCTCCCGCAGGCGAAGAAGCGGCTTCTTCGCACACAGAGCATTGTGGCGAGCGCAGGGAGCTCCTGAGAGCGGTTTGTGCCGAAAGAAGCCTGGGACCGGCACTTAGCTTCGGAGAGCTGCGTATCTGCGTCTTCTGCGTGTCTTGCCACTCTACACTCAGCAAACACTTTTCCACCATATCTTGCAAAGAGAAACTCTGCCAGGAAAGAAAACATCCAAAATCTTGTTCTAAAGCTTGCACGGAGGTCTGCAAAGAGTTTGGCAAGAATGAAAGGTAGTTGTCCAAAACTCGTTCTTTTCCAATAGAATAACCATGGAAAAGGCAGGAGAGTGGTAAAGTACTGTTTTCTCTAAGTCTGAAGACTGCCCACACTGTGCCTGTGTGGTGCAGCTTGCATCTTCGCCTTTGGGAAGCTGCCGCTCGCCGATTCTCCCGGAGGCGAAGAAGCGGCTTCTTCGCACACAGAGCATTGTGGCGAGCGCAGGGAGCTCCTGAGAGCGGTTTGTGCCGAAAGAAGCCCGGGACCGGCACTTAGCTTCGGAGAGCTGCGTATCTGCGTCTTCTGCGTGTCTTGCCGCTCTACACTCAGCAAAAAGCTTTTCCACCATATCTTGCAAAGAGAAACTCTGCCAGGAAAGAAAACATCCAAAATCTTGTTCTAAAGCTTGCACGGAGGTCTGCAAAGAGTTTGGCAAGAATGAAAGGTAGTTGTCCAAAACTCGTTCTTTTCCAATATAATAACAATGGAAAAGGCAGGAGAGTGGTAAAGTACTGTTTTCTCTAAGTCTGAATGCTGCCCACACTGTGCCTGCATGGTGCGGCTTGCATCTTCGCCTTTGGGAAGCTGCCGCTCGCCGATTCTCCCGCAGGCGAAGAAGCGGCTTCTTCGCACACAGAGCATTGTGGCGAGCGCAGGGAGCTCCTGAGAGCGGTTTGTGCCGAAAGAAGCCCGGGACCGGCACTTAGCTTCGGAGAGCTGCGTATCTGCGTCTTCTGTGTGTCTTGCCGCTCTACACTCAGCAAAAACTTTTCCACCATATCTTGCAAAGAGAAACTCTGCCAGGAAAGAAAACATCCAAAATCTTGTTCTAAAGCTTGCACGGAGGTCTGCAAAGAGTTTGGCAAGAATGAAAGGTAGTTGTCCAAAACTCGTTCTTTTCCAATATAATAACCATGGAAAAGGCAGGAGAGTGGTAAAGTACTGTTTTCTCTAAGTCTGAAGGCTGCCCACACTGTGCCTGTGTGGTGCGGCTTGCATCTTCGCCTTTGGGAAGCTGCCGCTCGCCGATTCTCCCGCAGGCGAAGAAGCGGCTTCTTCGCACACAGAGCATTGTGGCGAGCGCAGGGAGCTCCTGAGAGCGGTTTGTGCCGAAAGAAGCCCGGGACCGGCACTTAGCTTCGGAGAGCTGCGTATCTGCGTCTTCTGCGTGTCTTGCCGCTCAACACTCAGCAAAAACTTTTCCAGCATATCTTGCAAAGAGAAACTCTGCCAGGAAAGAAAACATCCAAAATCTTGTTCTAAAGCTTGCACGGAGGTCTGCAAAGAGTTTGGCAAGAATGAAAGGTAGTTGTCCAAAACTCGTTCTTTTCCAATAGAATAACCATGGAAAAGGCAGGAGAGTGGTAAAGTACTGTTTTCTCTAAGTCTGAAGGCTGCCCACACTGTGCCTGTTTGGTGCGGCTTGCATCTTCGCCTTTGGGTAGCTGCCGCTCGCCGATTCTCCCGCAGGCGAAGAAGCGGCTTCTTCGCACACAGAGCATTGTGGCGAGCGCAGGGAGCTCCTGAGAGCGGTTTGTGCCGAAAGAAGCCCGGGACCGGCACTTAGCTTCGGAGAGCTGCGTATCTGCGTCTTCTGCGTGTCTTGCCGCTCTACACTCAGCAAAAAGCTTTTCCACCATATCTTGCAAGGAGAAACTCTGCCAGGAAAGAAAACATCCAAAATCTTGTTCTGAAGCTTGCACGGAGGTCTGCAAAGAGTTTGGCAAGAATGAAAGGTAGTTGTCCAAAACTCGTTCTTTTCCAATATAATAACAATGGAAAAGGCAGGAGAGTGGTAAAGTACTGTTTTCTCTAAGTCTGAATGCTGCCCACACTGTGCCTGCATGGTGCGGCTTGCATCTTCGCCTTTGGGAAGCTGCCGCTCGCCGATTCTCCCGCAGGCGAAGAAGCGGCTTCTTCGCACACAGAGCATTGTGGCGAGCGCAGGGAGCTCCTGAGAGCGGTTTGTGCCGAAAGAAGCCCGGGACCGGCACTTAGCTTCGGAGAGCTGCGTATCTGCGTCTTCTGCGTGTCTTGCCGCTCTACACTCAGCAAAAAGCTTTTCCACCATATCTTGCAAAGAGAAACTCTGCCAGGAAAGAAAACATCCAAAATCTTGTTCTAAAGCTTGCACGGAGGTCTGCAAAGAGTTTGGCAAGAATGAAAGGTAGTTGTCCAAAACTCGTTCTTTTCCAATAGAATAACCATGGAAAAGGCAGGAGAGTGGTAAAGTACTGTTTTCTCTAAGTCTGAATGCTGCCCACACGGTGCCTGCATGGTGCGGCTTGCATCTTCGCCTTTGGGAAGCTGCCGCTCGCCGATTCTCCCGCAGGCGAAGAAGCGGCTTCTTCGCACACAGAGCATTGTGGCGAGCGCAGGGAGCTCCTGAGAGCGGTTTGTGCCGAAAGAAGCCCGGGACCGGCACTTAGCTTCGGAGAGCTGCGTATCTGCGTCTTCTGCGTGTCTTGCCGCTCTACACTCAGCAAAAAGCTTTTCCACCATATCTTGCAAAGAGAAACTCTGCCAGGAAAGAAAACATCCAAAATCTTGTTCTAAAGCTTGCACGGAGGTCTGCAAAGAGTTTGGCAAGAATGAAAGGTAGTTGTCCAAAACTCGTTCTTTTCCAATATAATACAATGGAAAAGGCAGGAGAGTGGTAAAGTACTGTTTTCTCTAAGTCTGAATGCTGCCCACACTGTGCCTGCATGGTGCGGCTTGCATCTTCGCCTTTGGGAAGCTGCCGCTCGCCGATTCTCCCGCAGGCGAAGAAGCGGCTTCTTCGCACACAGAGCATTGTGGCGAGCGCAGGGAGCTCCTGAGAGCGGTTTGTGCCGAAAGAAGCCCGGGACCGGCACTTAGCTTCGGAGAGCTGCGTATCTGCGTCTTCTGCGTGTCTTGCCGCTCTACACTCAGCAAAAACTTTTCCAGCATATCTTGCAAAGAGAAACTCTGCCAGGAAAGAAAACATCCAAAATCTTGTTCTAAAGCTTGCACGGAGGTCTGCAAAGAGTTTGGCAAGAATGAAAGGTAGTTGTCCAAAACTCGTTCTTTTCCAATAGAATAACCATGGAAAAGGCAGGAGAGTGGTAAAGTACTGTTTTCTCTAAGTCTGAAGGCTGCCCACACTGTGCCTGCATGGTGCGGCTTGCATCTTCGCCTTTGGGAAGCTGCCGCTCGCCGATTCTCCCGCAAGCGAAGAAGCGGCTTCTTCGCACACAGAGCATTGTGGTGAGCGCAGGGAGCTCCTGAGAGCGGTTTGTGCCGAAAGAAGCCCGGGACCGGCACTTAGCTTCGGAGAGCTGCGTATCTGCGTCTTCTGCGTGTCTTGCCGCTCTACACTCAGCAAGATAAGCTTTTCCAGCATATCTTGCAAAGAGAAACTCTGCCAGGAAAGAATACATCCAAAATCTTGTTCTAAAGCTTGCACGGAGGTCTGCAAAGAGTTTGGCAAGAATGAAAGGTAGTTGTCCAAAACTCGTTCTTTTCCAATATAATAACCATGGAAAAGGCAGGAGAGTGGTAAAGTTCTGTTTTCTCTAAGTCTGAATGCTGCCCACACTGTGCCTGCATGGTGCGGCTTGCATCTTCGCCTTTGGGAAGCTGCCGCTCGCCGATTCTCCCGCAGGCGAAGAAGCGGCTTCTTCGCACACAGAGCATTGTGGCGAGCGCAGGGAGCTCCTGAGAGCGGTTTGTGCCGAAAGAAGCCCGGGACCGGCACTTAGCTTCGGAGAGCTGCGTATCTGCGTCTTCTGCGTGTCTTGCCGCTCTACACTCAGCAAAAAGCTTTTCCACCATATCTTGCAAAGAGAAACTCTGCCAGGAAAGAAAACATCCAAAATCTTGTTCTAAAGCTTGCACGGAGGTCTGCAAAGAGTTTGGCAAGAATGAAAGGTAGTTGTCCAAAACTCGTTCTTTTCCAATAGAATAACCATGGAAAAGGCAGGAGAGTGGTACTGTTTTCTCTAAGTCTGAAGGCTGCCCACACTGTGCCTGCATGGTGCGGCTTGCATCTTCGCCTTTGGGAAGCTGCCGCTCGCCGATTCTCCCGGAGGCGAAGAAGCGGCTTCTTCGCACACAGAGCATTGTGGCGAGCGCAGGGAGCTCCTGAGAGCGGTTTGTGCCGAAAGAAGCCCGGGACCGGCACTTAGCTTCGGAGAGCTGCGTATCTGCGTCTTCTGCGTGTCTTGCCGCTCTACACTCAGCAAAAAGCTTTTCCAGCATATCTTGCAAAGAGAAACTCTGCCAGGAAAGAAAACATCCAAAATCTTGTTCTAAAGCTTGCACGGAGGTCTGCAAAGAGTTTGGCAAGAATGAAAGGTAGTTGTCCAAAACTCGTTCTTTTCCAATATAATAACCATGGAAAAGGCAGGAGAGTGGTAAAGTTCTGTTTTCTCTAAGTCTGAATGCTGCCCACACTGTGCCTGCATGGTGCGGCTTGCATCTTCGCCTTTGGGAAGCTGCCGCTCGCCGATTCTCCCGCAGGCGAAGAAGCGGCTTCTTCGCACACAGAGCATTGTGGCGAGCGCAGGGAGCTCCTGAGAGCGGTTTGTGCCGAAAGAAGCCCGGGACCGGCACTTAGCTTCGGAGAGCTGCGTATCTGCGTCTTCTGCGTGTCTTGCCGCTCTACACTCAGCAAAAAGCTTTTCCACCATATCTTGCAAAGAGAAACTCTGCCAGGAAAGAAAACATCCAAAATCTTGTTCTAAAGCTTGCACGGAGGTCTGCAAAGAGTTTGGCAAGAATGAAAGGTAGTTGTCCAAAGCTCGTTCTTTTCCAATATAATAACCATGGAAAAGGCAGGAGAGTGGTAAAGTACTGTTTTCTCTAAGTCTGAAGGCTGCCCACACTGTGCCTGCGTGGTGCGGCTTGCATCTTCGCCTTTGGGAAGCTGCCGCTCGCCGATTCTCCCGCAGGCGAAGAAGCGGCTTCTTCGCACACAGAGCATTGTGGCGAGCGCAGGGAGCTCCTGAGAGCGGTTTGTGCCGAAAGAAGCCCGGGACTGGCACTTAGCTTCGGAGAGCTGCGTATCTGCGTCTTCTGCGTGTCTTGCCGCTCTACACTCAGCAAAAAGCTTTTCCAGCATATCTTGCAAAGAGAAACTCTGCCAGGAAAGAAAACATCCAAAATCTTGTTCTAAAGCTTGCACGGAGGTCTGCAAAGAGTTTGGCAAGAATGAAAGGTAGTTGTCCAAAACTCGTTCTTTTCCAATATAATAACCATGGAAAAGGCAGGAGAGTGGTAAAGTTCTGTTTTCTCTAAGTCTGAAGGCTGCAAACACTGTGCCTGCATGGTGCGGCTTGCATCTTTGCCTTTGGGAAGCTGCCGCTCGCCAATTCTCCCGGAGGCGAAGAAGCGGCTTCTTCGCACACAGAGCATTGTGGCGAGCGCAGGGAGCTCCTGAGAGCGGTTTGTGCCGAAAGAAGCCCGGGACCGGCACTTAGCTTCGGAGAGCTGCGTATCTGCGTATCTGCGTGTCTTCCACTCTACACTCAGCAAAAAGCTTTTCCAGCATATCTTGCAAAGAGAAACTCTGCCAGGAAAGAAAACATCCAAAATCTTGTTCTAAAGCTTGCAAGGAGGTCTGCAAAGAGTTTGGCAAGAATGAAAGGTAGTTGTCCAAAACTCGTTCTTTTCCAATATAATAACCATGGAAAAGGCAGGAGAGTGGTAAAGTACTGTTTTCTCTAAGTCTGAAGGCGGCCCACACTGTGCCTGCGTGGTGCGGCTTGCATCTCCGCCTTTGGGAAGCTGCCGCTCGCCGATTCTCCCGCAGGCGAAGAAGCGGCTTCTTCGCACACAGAGCATTGTGGCGAGCGCAGGGAGCTCCTGAGAGCGGTTTGTGCCGAAAGAAGCCCGGGACCGGCACTTAGCTTCGGAGAGCTGCATATCTGCGTCTTCTGCGTGTCTTGCCGCTCTACACTCAGCAAAAAGCTTTTCCAGCATATCTTGCAAAGAGAAACTCTGCCAGGAAAGAAAACATCCAAAATCTTGTTCTAAAGCTTGCACGGAGGTCTGCAAAGAGTTTGGCAAGAATGAAAGGTAGTTGTCCAAAACTCGTTCTTTTCCAATATAATAACCATGGAAAAGGCAGGAGAGTGGTAAAGTTCTGTTTTCTCTAAGTCTGAAGGCTGCAAACACTGTGCCTGCATGGTGCGGCTTGCATCTTTGCCTTTGGGAAGCTGCCGCTCGCCGATTCTCCCGCAGGCGAAGAAGCGGCTTCTTCGCACACAGAGCATTGTGGCGAGCGCAGGGAGCTCCTGAGAGCGGTTTGTGCCGAAAGAAGCCCGGGACCGGCACTTAGCTTCGGAGAGCTGCGTATCTGCGTCTTCTGCGTGTCTTGCCGCTCTACACTCAGCAAAAAGCTTTTCCAGCATATCTTGCAAAGAGAAACTCTGCCAGGAAAGAAAACATCCAAAATCTTGTTCTAAAGCTTGCAAGGAGGTCTGCAAAGAGTTTGGCAAGAATGAAAGGTAGTTGTCCAAAACTCGTTCTTTTCCAATAGAATAACCATGGAAAAGGCAGGAGAGTGGTAAAGTTCTGTTTTCTCTAAGTCTGAAGGCTGCAAACACTGTGCCTGCGTGGTGCGGCTTGCATCTTTGCCTTTGGGAAGCTGCCGCTCGCCGATTCTCCCGGAGGCGAAGAAGCGGCTTCTTCGCACACAGAGCATTGTGGCGAGCGCAGGGAGCTCCTGAGAGCGGTTTGTGCCGAAAGAAGCCCGGGACCGGCACTTAGCTTCGGAGAGCTGCGTATCTGCGTCTTCTGCGTGTCTTGCCGCTCTACACTCAGCAAAAAGCTTTTCCAGCATATCTTGCAAAGAGAAACTCTGCCAGGAAAGAAAACATCCAAAATCTTGTTCTAAAGCTTGCAAGGAGGTCTGCAAAGAGTTTGGCAAGAATGAAAGGTAGTTGTCCAAAACTCGTTCTTTTCCAATATAATAACCATGGAAAAGGCAGGAGAGTGGTAAAGTACTGTTTTCTCTAAGTCTGAAGGCTGCCCACACTGCCTGCGTGGTGCGGCTTGCATCTCCGCGTTTGGGAAGCTGCCGCTCGCCTATTCTCCCGGAGGCGAAGAAGCGGCTTCTTCGCACACAGAGCATTGTGGCGAGCGCAGGGAGCTCCTGAGAGCGGTTTGTGCCGAAAGAAGCCCGGGACCGGCACTTAGCTTCGGAGAGCTGCGTATCTGCGTCTTCTGCGTGTCTTGCCACTCTACACTCAGCAAAAAGCTTTTCCAGCATATCTTGCAAAGAGAAACTCTGCCAGGAAAGAAAACATCCAAAATCTTGTTCTCAAGCGTGCACGGAGGTCTGCAAAGAGTTTGGCAAGAATGAAAGGTAGTTGTCCAAAACTCGTTCTTTTCCAATATAATAACCATGGAAAAGGCAGGAGAGTGGTAAAGTACTGTTTTCTCTAAGTCTGAAGGCTGCCCACACTGTGCCTGTGTGGTGCGGCTTGCATCTTTGCCTTTGGGTAGCTGCCGCTCGCCGATTCTCCCGGAGGCGAAGAAGCGGCTTCTTCGCACACAGAGCATTGTGGCGAGCGCAGGGAGCTCCTGAGAGCGGTTTGTGCCGAAAGAAGCCCGGGACCGGCACTTAGCTTCGGAGAGCTGCGTATCTGCGTCTTCTGTGTGTCTTGCCGCTCTACACTCAGCAAAAAGCTTTTCCAGCATATCTTGCAAAGAGAAACTCTGCCAGGAAAGAAAACATCCAAAATCTTGTTCTAAAGCTTGCACGGAGGTCTGCAAAGAGTTTGGCAAGAATGAAAGGTAGTTGTCCAAAGCTCGTTCTTTTCCAATATAATAACCATGGAAAAGGCAGGAGAGTGGTAAAGTACTGTTTTCTCTAAGTCTGAAGGCTGCCCACACTGTGCCTGCGTGGTGCGGCTTGCATCTTCGCCTTTGGGAAGCTGCCGCTCGCCGATTCTCCCGCAGGCGAAGAAGCGGCTTCTTCGCACACAGAGCATTGTGGCGAGCGCAGGGAGCTCCTGAGAGCGGTTTGTGCCGAAAGAAGCCCGGGACTGGCACTTAGCTTCGGAGAGCTGCGTATCTGCGTCTTCCGCGTGTCTTGCCGCTCTACACTCAGCAAAAAGCTTTTCCACCATATCTTGCAAAGAGAAACTCTGCCAGGAAAGAAAACATCCAAAATCTTGTTCTAAAGCTTGCACGGAGGTCTGCAAAGAGTTTGGCAAGAATGAAAGGTAGTTGTCCATATCTCGTTCTTTTCCAATATAATAACCATGGAAAAGGCAGGAGAGTGGTAAAGTTCTGTTTTCTCTAAGTCTGAAGGCTGCAAACACTGTGCCTGCATGGTGCAGCTTGCATCTTTGCCTTTGGGAAGCTGCCGCTCGCCGATTCTCCCAGAGGCGAAGAAGCGGCTTCTTCGCACACAGAGCATTGTGGCGAGCGCAGGGAGCTCCTGAGAGCGGTTTGTGCCGAAAGAAGCCCGGGACCGGCACTTAGCTTCGGAGAGCTGCGTATCTGCGTCTTCTGCGTGTCTTCCACTCTACACTCAGCAAAAAGCTTTTCCAGCATATCTTGCAAAGAGAAACTCTGCCAGGAAAGAAAACATCCAAAATCTTGTTCTAAAGCTTGCAAGGAGGTCTGCAAAGAGTTTGGCAAGAATGAAAGATAGTTGTCCAAAACTCGTTCTTTTCCAATATAATAACCATGGAAAAGGCAGGAGAGTGGTAAAGTACTGTTTTCTCTAAGTCTGAAGGCGGCCCACACTGTGCCTGCGTGGTGCGGCTTGCATCTCCGCCTTTGGGAAGCTGCCGCTCGCCGATTCTCCCGGAGGCGAAGAAGCGGCTTCTTCGCACACAGAGCATTGTGGCGAGCGCAGGGAGCTCCTGAGAGCGGTTTGTGCCGAAAGAAGCCCGGGACCGGCACTTAGCTTCGGAGAGCTGCGTATCTGCGTCTTCTGCGTGTCTTGCCGCTCTACACTCAGCAAAAAGCTTTTCCAGCATATCTTGCAAAGAGAAACTCTGCCAGGAAAGAAAACATCCAAAATCTTGTTCTAAAGCTTGCACGGAGGTCTGCAAAGAGTTTGGCAAGAATGAAAGGTATTTGTCCAAAACTCGTTCTTTTCCAATAGAATAACCATGGAAAAGGCAGGAGAGTGGTAAAGTTCTGTTTTCTCTAAGTCTGAAGGCTGCAAACACTGTGCCTGCATGGTGCGGCTTGCATCTTTGCCTTTGGGAAGCTGCCGCTCGCCGATTCTCCCGGCGGCGAAGAAGCGGCTTCTTCGCACACAGAGCATTGTGGCGAGCGCAGGGAGCTCCTGAGAGCGGTTTGTGCCGAAAGAAGCCCGGGACCGGCACTTAGCTTCGGAGAGCTGCGTATCTGCGTCTTCTGCGTGTCTTGCCACTCTACACTCAGCAAAAAGCTTTTCCAGCATATCTTGCAAAGAGAAACTCTGCCAGGAAAGAAAACATCCAAAATCTTGTTCTAAAGCTTGCAAGGAGGTCTGCAAAGAGTTTGGCAAGAATGAAAGGTAGTTGTCCAAAACTCGTTCTTTTCCAATATAATAACCATGGAAAAGGCAGGAGAGTGGTAAAGTACTGTTTTCTCTAAGTCTGAAGGCTGCCCACACTGTGCCTGCGTGGTGCGGCTTGCATCTCCGCCTTTGGGAAGCTGCCGCTCGCCGATTCTCCCGGAGGCGAAGAAGCGGCTTCTTCGCACACAGAGCATTGTGGCGAGCGCAGGGAGCTCCTGAGAGCGGTTTGTGCCGAAAGAAGCCCGGGACCGGCACTTAGCTTCGGAGAGCTGCGTATCTGCGTCTTCTGCGTGTCTTGCCACTCTACACTCAGCAAAAAGCTTTTCCACCATATCTTGCAAAGAGAAACTCTGCCAGGAAAGAAAACATCCAAAATCTTGTTCTAAAGCGTGCACGGAGGTCTGCAAAGAGTTTGGCAAGAATGAAAGGTAGTTGTCCAAAACTCGTTCTTTTCCAATATAATAACCATGGAAAAGGCAGGAGAGTGGTAAAGTACTGTTTTCTCTAAGTCTGAAGGCTGCCCACACTGTGCCTGCATGGTGCGGCTTGCATCTTCGCCTTTGGGAAGCTGCCGCTCGCCGATTCTCCCGCAGGCGAAGAAGCGGCTTCTTCGCACACAGAGCATTGTGGCGAGCGCAGGGAGCTCCTGAGAGCGGTTTGTGCCGAAAGAAGCCCGGGACCGGCACTTAGCTTCGGAGAGCTGCGTATCTGCGTCTTCTGCGTGTCTTGCCGCTCTACACTCAGCAAAAAGCTTTTCCAGCATATCTTGCAAAGAGAAACTCTGCCAGGAAAGAAAACATCCAAAATCTTGTTCTAAAGCTTGCACGGAGGTCTGCAAAGAGTTTGGCAAGAATGAAAGGTAGTTGTCCAAAGCTCGTTCTTTTCCAATATAATAACCATGGAAAAGGCAGGAGAGTGGTAAAGTACTGTTTTCTCTAAGTCTGAAGGCTGCCCACACTGTGCCTGCGTGGTGCGGCTTGCATCTTCGCCTTTGGGAAGCTGCCGCTCGCCGATTCTCCCGCAGGCGAAGAAGCGGCTTCTTCGCACACAGAGCATTGTGGCGAGCGCAGGGAGCTCCTGAGAGCGGTTTGTGCCGAAAGAAGCCCGGGACCGGCACTTAGCTTCGGAGAGCTGCGTATCTGCGTCTTCTGCGTGTCTTGCCGCTCTACACTCAGCAAAAAGCTTTTCCACCATATCTTGCAAAGAGAAACTCTGCCAGGAAAGAAAACATCCAAAATCTTGTTCTAAAGCTTGCACGGAGGTCTGCAAAGAGTTTGGCAAGAATGAAAGGTAGTTGTCCAAAGCTTGTTCTTTTCCAATATAATAACCATGGAAAAGGCAGGAGAGTGGTAAAGTACTGTTTTCTCTAAGTCTGAAGGCGGCCCACACTGTGCCTGCGTGGTGCGGCTTGCATCTCCGCTTTTGGGAAGCTGCCGCTCGCCGATTCTCCCGGAGGCGAAGAAGCGGCTTCTTCGCACACAGAGCATTGTGGCGAGCGCAGGGAGCTCCTGAGAGCGGTTTGTGCCGAAAGAAGCCCGGGACCGGCACTTAGCTTCGGAGAGCTGCGTATCTGCGTCTTCTGCGTGTCTTGCCGCTCTACACTCAGCAAAAAGCTTTTCCAGCATATCTTGCAAAGAGAAACTCTGCCAGGAAAGAAAACATCCAAAATCTTGTTCTAAAGCTTGCACGGAGGTCTGCAAAGAGTTTGGCAAGAATGAAAGGTAGTTGTCCAAAACTTGTTCTTTTCCAATATAATAACCATGGAAAAGGCAGGAGAGTGGTAAAGTACTGTTTTCTCTAAGTCTGAAGTCTGCAAACACTGTGCCTGCATGGTGCGGCTTGCATCTTTGCCTTTGGGAAGCTGCCGCTCGCCGATTCTCCCGGAGGCGAAGAAGCGGCTTCTTCGCACACAGAGCATTGTGGCGAGCGCAGGGAGCTCCTGAGAGCGGTTTGTGCCGAAAGAAGCCCGGGACCGGCACTTAGCTTCGGAGAGCTGCGTATCTGCGTCTTCTGCGTGTCTTCCACTCTACACTCAGCAAAAAGCTTTTCCAGCATATCTTGCAAAGAGAAACTCTGCCAGGAAAGAAAACATCCAAAATCTTGTTCTAAAGCTTGCAAGGAGGTCTGCAAAGAGTTTGGCAAGAATGAAAGGTAGTTGTCCAAAACTCGTTCTTTTCCAATATAATAACCATGGAAAAGGCAGGAGAGTGGTAAAGTACTGTTTTCTCTAAGTCTGAAGGCTGCCCACACTGCCTGCGTGGTGCGGCTTGCATCTCCGCGTTTGGGAAACTGCCGCTCGCCTATTCTCCCGGAGGCGAAGAAGCGGCTTCTTCGCACACAGAGCATTGTGGCGAGCGCAGGGAGCTCCTGAGAGCGGTTTGTGCCGAAAGAAGCCCGGGACCGGCACTTAGCTTCGGAGAGCTGCGTATCTGCGTCTTCTGCGTGTCTTGCCACTCTACACTCAGCAAAAAGCTTTTCCAGCATATCTTGCAAAGAGAAACTCTGCCAGGAAAGAAAACATCCAAAATCTTGTTCTCAAGCGTGCACGGAGGTCTGCAAAGAGTTTGGCAAGAATGAAAGGTAGTTGTCCAAAACTCGTTCTTTTCCAATATAATAACCATGGAAAAGGCAGGAGAGTGGTAAAGTACTGTTTTCTCTAAGTCTGAAGGCTGCCCACACTGTGCCTGTGTGGTGCGGCTTGCATCCTTGCCTTTGGGTAGCTGCCGCTCGCCGATTCTCCCGGAGGCGAAGAAGCGGCTTCTTCGCACACAGAGCATTGTGGCGAGCGCAGGGAGCTCCTGAGAGCGGTTTGTGCCGAAAGAAGCCCGGGACCGGCACTTAGCTTCGGAGAGCTGCGTATCTGCGTCTTCTGCGTGTCTTGCCGCTCTACACTCAGCAAAAAGCTTTTCCACCATATCTTGCAAAGAGAAACTCTGCCAGGAAAGAAAACATCCAAAATCTTGTTCTAAAGCTTGCACGGAGGTCTGCAAAGAGTTTGGCAAGAATGAAAGGTAGTTGTCCAAAACTTGTTCTTTTCCAATATAATAACCATGGAAAAGGCAGGAGAGTGGTAAAGTACTGTTTTCTCTAAGTCTGAAGTCTGCAAACACTGTGCCCTCATGGTGTGGCTTGCATCTTTGCCTTTGGGAAGCTGCCGCTCGCCGATTCTCCCGGAGGCGAAGAAGCGGCTTCTTCGCACACAGAGCATTGTGGCGAGCGCAGGGAGCTCCTGAGAGCGGTTTGTGCCGAAAGAAGCCCGGGACCGGCACTTAGCTTCGGAGAGCTGCGTATCTGCGTCTTCTGCGTGTCTTCCACTCTACACTCAGCAAAAAGCTTTTCCAGCATATCTTGCAAAGAGAAACTCTGCCAGGAAAGAAAACATCCAAAATCTTGTTCTAAAGCTTGCACGGAGGTCTGCAAAGAGTTTGGCAAGAATGAAAGGTAGTTGTCCAAAACTCGTTCTTTTCCAATATAATAACCATGGAAAAGGCAGGAGAGTGGTAAAGTACTGTTTTCTCTAAGTCTGAAGGCTGCCCACACTGCCTGCGTGGTGCGGCTTGCATCTCCGCGTTTGGGAAGCTGCCGCTCGCCGATTCTCCCGGAGGCGAAGAAGCGGCTTCTTCGCACACAGAGCATTGTGGCGAGCGCAGGGAGCTCCTGAGAGCGGTTTGTGCCGAAAGAAGCCCGGGACCGGCACTTAGCTTCGGAGAGCTGCGTATCTGCGTCTTCTGCGTGTCTTGCCACTCTACACTCAGCAAAAAGCTTTTCCACCATATCTTGCAAAGAGAAACTCTGCCAGGAAAGAAAACATCCAAAATCTTGTTCTCAAGCGTGCACGGAGGTCTGCAAAGAGTTTGGCAAGAATGAAAGGTAGTTGTCCAAAACTCGTTCTTTTCCAATATAATAACCATGGAAAAGGCAGGAGAGTGGTAAAGTACTGTTTTCTCTAAGTCTGAAGGCTGCCCACACTGTGCCTGTGTGGTGCGGCTTGCATCTTTGCCTTTGGGTAGCTGCCGCTCGCCGATTCTCCCGGAGGCGAAGAAGCGGCTTCTTCGCACACAGAGCATTGTGGCGAGCGCAGGGAGCTCCTGAGAGCGGTTTGTGCCGAAAGAAGCCCGGGACCGGCACTTAGCTTCGGAGAGCTGCGTATCTGCGTCTTCTGCGTGTCTTGCCGCTCTACACTCAGCAAAAAGCTTTTCCAGCATATCTTGCAAAGAGAAACTCTGCCAGGAAAGAAAACATCCAAAATCTTGTTCTAAAGCTTGCACGGAGGTCTGCAAAGAGTTTGGCAAGAATGAAAGGTAGTTGTCCAAAGCTCGTTCTTTTCCAATATAATAACCATGGAAAAGGCAGGAGAGTGGTAAAGTACTGTTTTCTCTAAGTCTGAAGGCTGCCCACACTGTGCCTGCGTGGTGCGGCTTGCATCTTCGCCTTTGGGAAGCTGCCGCTCGCCGATTCTCCCGCAGGCGAAGAAGCGGCTTCTTCGCACACAGAGCATTGTGGCGAGCGCAGGGAGCTCCTGAGAGCGGTTTGTGCCGAAAGAAGCCCGGGACTGGCACTTAGCTTCGGAGAGCTGCGTATCTGCGTCTTCCGCGTGTCTTGCCGCTCTACACTCAGCAAAAAGCTTTTCCAGCATATCTTGCAAAGAGAAACTCTGCCAGGAAAGAAAACATCCAAAATCTTGTTCTAAAGCTTGCACGGAGGTCTGCAAAGAGTTTGGCAAGAATGAAAGGTAGTTGTCCATATCTCGTTCTTTTCCAATATAATAACCATGGAAAAGGCAGGAGAGTGGTAAAGTACTGTTTTCTCTAAGTCTGAAGGCTGCCCACACTGTGCCTGCGTGGTGCGGCTTGCATCTTCGCCTTTGGGAAGCTGCCGCTCGCCGATTCTCCCGCAGGCGAAGAAGCGGCTTCTTCGCACACAGAGCATTGTGGCGAGCGCAGGGAGCTCCTGAGAGCGGTTTGTGCCGAAAGAAGCCCGGGACTGGCACTTAGCTTCGGAGAGCTGCGTATCTGCGTCTTCCGCGTGTCTTGCCGCTCTACACTCAGCAAAAAGCTTTTCCAGCATATCTTGCAAAGAGAAACTCTGCCAGGAAAGAAAACATCCAAAATCTTGTCCTAAAGCTTGCACGGAGGTCTGCAAAGAGTTTGGCAAGAATGAAAGGTAGTTGTCCATATCTCGTTCTTTTCCAATATAATAACCATGGAATAGGCAGGAGAGTGGTAAAGTTCTGTTTTCTCTAAGTCTGACGGCTGCAAACACTGTGCCTGCATGGTGCGGCTTGCATCTTTGCCTTTGGGAAGCTGCCGCTCGCCGATTCTCCCAGAGGCGAAGAAGCGGCTTCTTCGCACACAGAGCATTGTGGCGAGCGCAGGGAGCTCCTGAGAGCGGTTTGTGCCGAAAGAAGCCCGGGACCGGCACTTAGCTTCGGAGAGCTGCGTATCTGCGTCTTCTGCGTGTCTTGCCGCTCTACACTCAGCAAAAAGCTTTTCCAGCATATCTTGCAAAGAGAAACTCTGCCAGGAAAGAAAACATCCAAAATCTTGTTCTAAAGCTTGCACGGAGGTCTGCAAAGAGTTTGGCAAGAATGAAAGGTAGTTGTCCAAAACTCGTTCTTTTCCAATAGAATAACCATGGAAAAGGCAGGAGAGTGGTAAAGTTCTGTTTTCTCTAAGTCTGAAGGCTGCAAACACTGTGCCTGCATGGTGCGGCTTGCATCTTTGCCTTTGGGAAGCTGCCGCTCGCCGATTCTCCCGGAGGCGAAGAAGCGGCTTCTTCGCACACAGAGCATTGTGGCGAGCGCAGGGAGCTCCTGAGAGCGGTTTGTGCCGAAAGAAGCCCGGGACCGGCACTTAGCTTCGGAGAGCTGCGTATCTGCGTCTTCTGCGTGTCTTGCCACTCTACACTCAGCAAAAAGCTTTTCCAGCATATCTTGCAAAGAGAAACTCTGCCAGGAAAGAAAACATCCAAAATCTTGTTCTAAAGCTTGCAAGGAGGTCTGCAAAGAGTTTGGCAAGAATGAAAGGTAGTTGTCCAAAACTCGTTCTTTTCCAATATAATAACCATGGAAAAGGCAGGAGAGTGGTAAAGTACTGTTTTCTCTAAGTCTGAAGGCTGCCCACACTGTGCCTGCGTGGTGCGGCTTGCATCTCCGCCTTTGGGAAGCTGCCGCTCGCCGATTCTCCCGCAGGCGAAGAAGCGGCTTCTTCGCACACAGAGCATTGTGGCGAGCGCAGGGAGCTCCTGAGAGCGGTTTGTGCCGAAAGAAGCCCGGGACCGGCACTTAGCTTCGGAGAGCTGCGTATCTGCGTCTTCTGCGTGTCTTGCCACTCTACACTCAGCAAAAAGCTTTTCCACCATATCTTGCAAAGAGAAACTCTGCCAGGAAAGAAAACATCCAAAATCTTGTTCTAAAGCGTGCACGGAGGTCTGCAAAGAGTTTGGCAAGAATGAAAGGTAGTTGTCCAAAACTCGTTCTTTTCCAATATAATAACCATGGAAAAGGCAGGAGAGTGGTAAAGTACTGTTTTCTCTAAGTCTGAAGGCTGCCCACACTGTGCCTGCATGGTGCGGCTTGCATCTTCGCCTTTGGGAAGCTGCCGCTCGCCGATTCTCCCGCAGGCGAAGAAGCGGCTTCTTCGCACACAGAGCATTGTGGCGAGCGCAGGGAGCTCCTGAGAGCGGTTTGTGCCGAAAGAAGCCCGGGACCGGCACTTAGCTTCGGAGAGCTGCGTATCTGCGTCTTCTGCGTGTCTTGCCGCTCTACACTCAGCAAAAAGCTTTTCCAGCATATCTTGCAAAGAGAAACTCTGCCAGGAAAGAAAACATCCAAAATCTTGTTCTAAAGCTTGCACGGAGGTCTGCAAAGAGTTTGGCAAGAATGAAAGGTAGTTGTCCAAAGCTCGTTCTTTTCCAATATAATAACCATGGAAAAGGCAGGAGAGTGGTAAAGTACTGTTTTCTCTAAGTCTGAAGGCTGCCCACACTGTGCCTGCGTGGTGCGGCTTGCATCTTCGCCTTTGGGAAGCTGCCGCTCGCCGATTCTCCCGGAGGCGAAGAAGCGGCTTCTTCGCACACAGAGCATTGTGGCGAGCGCAGGGAGCTCCTGAGAGCGGTTTGTGCCGAAAGAAGCCCGGGACCGGCACTTAGCTTCGGAGAGCTGCGTATCTGCGTCTTCTGCGTGTCTTGCCGCTCTACACTCAGCAAAAAGCTTTTCCAGCATATCTTGCAAAGAGAAACTCTGCCAGGAAAGAATACATCCAAAATCTTGTTCTAAAGCTTGCAAGGAGGTCTGCAAAGAGTTTGGCAAGAATGAAAGGTAGTTGTCCAAAACTCGTTCTTTTCCAATATAATAACCATGGAAAAGGCAGGAGAGTGGTAAAGTACTGTTTTCTCTAAGTCTGAAGGCTGCCCACACTGCCTGCGTGGTGCGGCTTGCATCTCCGCGTTTGGGAAGCTGCCGCTCGCCTATTATCCCGGAGGCGAAGAAGCGGCTTCTTCGCACACAGAGCATTGTGGCGAGCGCAGGGAGCTCCTGAGAGCGGTTTGTGCCGAAAGAAGCCCGGGACCGGCACTTAGCTTCGGAGAGCTGCGTATCTGCGTCTTCTGCGTGTCTTGCCACTCTACACTCAGCAAAAAGCTTTTCCAGCATATCTTGCAAAGAGAAACTCTGCCAGGAAAGAAAACATCCAAAATCTTGTTCTCAAGCGTGCACGGAGGTCTGCAAAGAGTTTGGCAAGAATGAAAGGTAGTTGTCCAAAACTCGTTCTTTTCCAATATAATAACCATGGAAAAGGCAGGAGAGTGGTAAAGTACTGTTTTCTCTAAGTCTGAAGGCTGCCCACACTGTGCCTGTGTGGTGCGGCTTGCATCTTTGCCTTTGGGTAGCTGCCGCTCGCCGATTCTCCCGGAGGCGAAGAAGCGGCTTCTTCGCACACAGAGCATTGTGGCGAGCGCAGGGAGCTCCTGAGAGAGGTTTGTGCCGAAAGAAGCCCGGGACCGGCACTTAGCTTCGGAGAGCTGCGTATCTGCGTCTTCTGCGTGTCTTGCCGCTCTACACTCAGCAAAAAGCTTTTCCAGCATATCTTGCAAAGAGAAACTCTGCCAGGAAAGAAAACATCCAAAATCTTGTTCTAAAGCTTGCACGGAGGTCTGCAAAGAGTTTGGCAAGAATGAAAGGTAGTTGTCCAAAGCTCGTTCTTTTCCAATATAATAACCATGGAAAAGGCAGGAGAGTGGTAAAGTACTGTTTTCTCTAAGTCTGAAGGCTGCCCACACTGTGCCTGCGTGGTGCGGCTTGCATCTTCGCCTTTGGGAAGCTGCCGCTCGCCGATTCTCCCGCAGGCGAAGAAGCGGCTTCTTCGCACACAGAGCATTGTGGCGAGCGCAGGGAGCTCCTGAGAGCGGTTTGTGCCGAAAGAAGCCCGGGACTGGCACTTAGCTTCGGAGAGCTGCGTATCTGCGTCTTCCGCGTGTCTTGCCGCTCTACACTCAGCAAAAAGCTTTTCCAGCATATCTTGCAAAGAGAAACTCTGCCAGGAAAGAAAACATCCAAAATCTTGTTCTAAAGCTTGCACGGAGGTCTGCAAAGAGTTTGGCAAGAATGAAAGGTAGTTGTCCATATCTCGTTCTTTTCCAATATAATAACCATGGAATAGGCAGGAGAGTGGTAAAGTTCTGTTTTCTCTAAGTCTGACGGCTGCAAACACTGTGCCTGCATGGTGCGGCTTGCATCTTTGCCTTTGGGAAGCTGCCGCTCGCCGATTCTCCCAGAGGCGAAGAAGCGGCTTCTTCGCACACAGAGCATTGTGGCGAGCGCAGGGAGCTCCTGAGAGCGGTTTGTGCCGAAAGAAGCCCGGGACCGGCACTTAGCTTCGGAGAGCTGCGTATCTGCGTCTTCTGCGTGTCTTGCCGCTCTACACTCAGCAAAAAGCTTTTCCAGCATATCTTGCAAAGAGAAACTCTGCCAGGAAAGAAAACATCCAAAATCTTGTTCTAAAGCTTGCACGGAGGTCTGCAAAGAGTTTGGCAAGAATGAAAGGTAGTTGTCCAAAACTCGTTCTTTTCCAATAGAATAACCATGGAAAAGGCAGGAGAGTGGTAAAGTTCTGTTTTCTCTAAGTCTGAAGGCTGCAAACACTGTGCCTGCATGGTGCGGCTTGCATCTTTGCCTTTGGGAAGCTGCCGCTCGCCGATTCTCCCGGAGGCGAAGAAGCGGCTTCTTCGCACACAGAGCATTGTGGCGAGCGCAGGGAGCTCCTGAGATCGGTTTGTGCCGAAAGAAGCCCGGGACCGGCACTTAGCTTCGGAGAGCTGCGTATCTGCGTCTTCTGCGTGTCTTGCCACTCTACACTCAGCAAAAAGCTTTTCCAGCATATCTTGCAAAGAGAAACTCTGCCAGGAAAGAAAACATCCAAAATCTTGTTCTAAAGCTTGCAAGGAGGTCTGCAAAGAGTTTGGCAAGAATGAAAGGTAGTTGTCCAAAACTCGTTCTTTTCCAATATAATAACCATGGAAAAGGCAGGAGAGTGGTAAAGTACTGTTTTCTCTAAGTCTGAAGGCCGCCCACACTGTGCCTGCGTGGTGCGGCTTGCATCTCCGCCTTTGGGAAGCTGCCGCTCGCCGATTCTCCCGGAGGCGAAGAAGCGGCTTCTTCGCACACAGAGCATTGTGGCGAGCGCAGGGAGCTCCTGAGAGCGGTTTGTGCCGAAAGAAGCCCGGGACCGGCACTTAGCTTCGGAGAGCTGCGTATCTGCGTCTTCTGCGTGTCTTGCCACTCTACACTCAGCAAAAAGCTTTTCCACCATATCTTGCAAAGAGAAACTCTGCCAGGAAAGAAAACATCCAAAATCTTGTTCTAAAGCGTGCACGGAGGTCTGCAAAGAGTTTGGCAAGAATGAAAGGTAGTTGTCCAAAACTCGTTCTTTTCCAATATAATAACCATGGAAAAGGCAGGAGAGTGGTAAAGTACTGTTTTCTCTAAGTCTGAAGGCTGCCCACACTGTGCCTGCATGGTGCGGCTTGCATCTTCGCCTTTGGGAAGCTGCCGCTCGCCGATTCTCCCGCAGGCGAAGAAGCGGCTTCTTCGCACACAGAGCATTGTGGCGAGCGCAGGGAGCTCCTGAGAGCGGTTTGTGCCGAAAGAAGCCTGGGACCGGCACTTAGCTTCGGAGAGCTGCGTATCTGCGTCTTCTGCGTGTCTTGCCGCTCTACACTCAGCAAAAAGCTTTTCCAGCATATCTTGCAAAGAGAAACTCTGCCAGGAAAGAAAACATCCAAAATCTTGTTCTAAAGCTTGCACGGAGGTCTGCAAAGAGTTTGGCAAGAATGAAAGGTAGTTGTCCAAAGCTCGTTCTTTTCCAATATAATAACCATGGAAAAGGCAGGAGAGTGGTAAAGTACTGTTTTCTCTAAGTCTGAAGGCTGCCCACACTGTGCCTGCGTGGTGCGGCTTGCATCTTCGCCTTTGGGAAGCTGCCGCTCGCCGATTCTCCCGGAGGCGAAGAAGCGGCTTCTTCGCACACAGAGCATTGTGGCGAGCGCAGGGAGCTCCTGAGAGCGGTTTGTGCCGAAAGAAGCCCGGGACCGGCACTTAGCTTCGGAGAGCTGCGTATCTGCGTCTTCTGCGTGTCTTGCCGCTCTACACTCAGCAAAAAGCTTTTCCAGCATATCTTGCAAAGAGAAACTCTGCCAGGAAAGAATACATCCAAAATCTTGTTCTAAAGCTTGCAAGGAGGTCTGCAAAGAGTTTGGCAAGAATGAAAGGTAGTTGTCCAAAACTCGTTCTTTTCCAATATAATAACCATGGAAAAGGCAGGAGAGTGGTAAAGTACTGTTTTCTCTAAGTCTGAAGGCTGCCCACACTGTGCCTGCGTGGTGCGGCTTGCATCTCCGCCTTTGGGAAGCTGCCGCTCGCCGATTCTCCCGGAGGCGAAGAAGCGGCTTCTTCGCACACAGAGCATTGTGGCGAGCGCAGGGAGCTCCTGAGAGCGGTTTGTGCCGAAAGAAGCCCGGGACCGGCACTTAGCTTCGGAGAGCTGCGTATCTGCGTCTTCTGCGTGTCTTGCCGCTCTACACTCAGCAAAAAGCTTTTCCAGCATATCTTGCAAAGAGAAACTCTGCCAGGAAAGAAAACATCCAAAATCTTGTTCTAAAGCTTGCACGGAGGTCTGCAAAGAGTTTGGCAAGAATGAAAGGTAGTTGTCCAAAGCTCGTTCTTTTCCAATATAATAACCATGGAAAAGGCAGGAGAGTGGTAAAGTACTGTTTTCTCTAAGTCTGAAGGCTGCCCACACTGTGCCTGCGTGGTGCGGCTTGCATCTTCGCCTTTGGGAAGCTGCCGCTCGCCGATTCTCCCGGAGGCGAAGAAGCGGCTTCTTCGCACACAGAGCATTGTGGCGAGTGCAGGGAGCTCCTGAGAGCGGTTTGTGCCGAAAGAAGCCCGGGACCGGCACTTAGCTTCGGAGAGCTGCGTATCTGCGTCTTCTGCGTGTCTTGCCGCTCTACACTCAGCAAAAAGCTTTTCCACCATATCTTGCAAAGAGAAACTCTGCCAGGAAAGAAAACATCCAAAATCTTGTTCTAAAGCTTGCACGGAGGTCTGCAAAGAGTTTGGCAAGAATGAAAGGTAGTTGTCCAAAGCTCGTTCTTTTCCAATATAATAACCATGGAAAAGGCAGGAGAGTGGTAAAGTACTGTTTTCTCTAAGTCTGAAGGCTGCAAACACTGTGCCTGCGTGGTGCGGCTTGCATCTTTGCCTTTGGGAAGCTGCCGCTCGCCGATTCTCCCGGAGGCGAAGAAGCGGCTTCTTCGCACACAGAGCATTGTGGCGAGCGCAGGGAGCTCCTGAGAGCGGTTTGTGCCGAAAGAAGCCCGGGACCGGCACTTAGCTTCGGAGAGCTGCATATCTGCGTCTTCTGCGTGTCTTGCCGCTCTACACTCAGCAAAAAGCTTTTCCAGCATATCTTGCAAAGAGAAACTCTGCCAGGAAAGAAAACATCCAAAATCTTGTTCTAAAGCTTGCAAGGAGGTCTGCAAAGAGTTTGGCAAGAATGAAAGGTAGTTGTCCAAAACTCGTTCTTTTCCAATATAATAACCATGGAAAAGGCAGGAGAGTGGTAAAGTTCTGTTTTCTCTAAGTCTGAAGGCTGCAAACACTGTGCCTGCATGGTGCGGCTTGCATCTTTGCCTTTGGGAAGCTGCCGCTCGCCGATTCTCCCGGAGGCGAAGAAGCGGCTTCTTCGCACACAGAGCATTGTGGCGAGCGCAGGGAGCTCCTGAGAGCGGTTTGTGCCGAAAGAAGCCCGGGACCGGCACTTAGCTTCGGAGAGCTGCGTATCTGCGTCTTCTGCGTGTCTTCCACTCTACACTCAGCAAAAAGCTTTTCCAGCATATCTTGCAAAGAGAAACTCTGCCAGGAAAGAAAACATCCAAAATCTTGTTCTAAAGCTTGCAAGGAGGTCTGCAAAGAGTTTGGCAAGAATGAAAGGTAGTTGTCCAAAACTCGTTCTTTTCCAATATAATAACCATGGAAAAGGCAGGAGAGTGGTGAAGTACTGTTTTCTCTAAGTCTGAAGGCGGCCCACACTGTGCCTGCGTGGTGCGGCTTGCATCTCCGCCTTTGGGAAGCTGCCGCTCGCCGATTCTCCCGCAGGCGAAGAAGCGGCTTCTTCGCACACAGAGCATTGTGGCGAGCGCAGGGAGCTCCTGAGAGCGGTTTGTGCCGAAAGAAGCCCGGGACCGGCACTTAGCTTCGGAGAGCTGCGTATCTGCGTCTTCTGCGTGTCTTGCCGCTCTACACTCAGCAAAAAGCTTTTCCAGCATATCTTGCAAAGAGAAACTCTGCCAGGAAAGAAAACATCCAAAATCTTGTTCTAAAGCTTGCACGGAGGTCTGCAAAGAGTTTGGCAAGAATGAAAGGTAGTTGTCCAAAACTCATTCTTTTCCAATATAATAACCATGGAAAAGGCAGGAGAGTGGTAAAGTTCTGTTTTCTCTAAGTCTGAAGGCTGCAAACACTGTGCCTGCATGGTGCGGCTTGCATCTTTGCCTTTGGGAAGCTGCCGCTCGCCGATTCTCCCGGAGGCGAAGAAGCGGCTTCTTCGCACACAGAGCATTGTGGCGAGCGCAGGGAGCTCCTGAGAGCGGTTTGTGCCGAAAGAAGCCCGGGACCGGCACTTAGCTTCGGAGAGCTGCGTATCTGCGTCTTCTGCGTGTCTTCCACTCTACACTCAGCAAAAAGCTTTTCCAGCATATCTTGCAAAGAGAAACTCTGCCAGGAAAGAAAACATCCAAAATCTTGTTCTAAAGCTTGCACGGAGGTCTGCAAAGAGTTTGGCAAGAATGAAAGGTAGTTGTCCAAAACTCGTTCTTTTCCAATAGAATAACCATGGAAAAGGCAGGAGAGTGGTAAAGTACTGTTTTCTCTAAGTCTGAAGGCTGCCCACACTGTGCCTGTGTGGTGCGGCTTGCATCTTCGCCTTTGGGAAGCTGCCGCTCGCCGATTCTCCCGCAGGCGAAGAAGCGGCTTCTTCGCACACAGAGCATTGTGGCGAGCGCAGGGAGCTCCTGAGAGCGGTTTGTGCCGAAAGAAGCCCGGGACCGGCACTTAGCTTCGGAGAGCTGCGTATCTGCGTCTTCTGCGTGTCTTGCCGCTCTACACTCAGCAAAAAGCTTTTCCAGCATATCTTGCAAAGAGAAACTCTGCCAGGAAAGAAAA
This sequence comes from Molothrus aeneus, assembly GCF_037042795.1. Taxonomy (NCBI): domain Eukaryota; kingdom Metazoa; phylum Chordata; class Aves; order Passeriformes; family Icteridae; genus Molothrus; species Molothrus aeneus. Next base: position 63,486 of record NW_027098788.1, read on the forward strand.
CATCCAAAATCTTGTTCTAAAGCTTGCACGGAGGTCTGCAAAGAGTTTGGCAAGAATGAAAGGTAGTTGTCCAAAGCTCGTTCTTTTCCAATATAATAACCATGGAAAAGGCAGGAGAGTGGTAAAGTACTGTTTTCTCTAAGTCTGAAGGCTGCCCACACTGTGCCTGCGTGGTGCGGCTTGCATCTTTGCCTTTGGGAAGCTGCCGCTCGCCGATTCTCCCGGAGGCGAAGAAGCGGCTTCTTCGCACACAGAGCATTGTGGCGAGCGCAGGGAGCTCCTGAGAGCGGTTTGTGCCGAAAGAAGCCCGGGACCGGCACTTAGCTTCGGAGAGCTGCGTATCTGCGTCTTCTGCGTGTCTTGCCGCTCTACACTCAGCAAAAAGCTTTTCCACCATATCTTGCAAAGAGAAACTCTGCCAGGAAAGAATACATCCAAAATCTTGTTCTAAAGCTTGCAAGGAGGTCTGCAAAGAGTTTGGCAAGAATGAAAGGTAGTTGTCCAAAACTCGTTCTTTTCCAATAGAATAACCATGGAAAAGGCAGGAGAGTGGTAAAGTACTGTTTTCTCTAAGTCTGAAGGCTGCCCACACTGTGCCTGCGTGGTGCGGCTTGCATCTTCGCCTTTGGGAAGCTGCCGCTCGCCGATTCTCCCGGAGGCGAAGAAGCGGCTTCTTCGCACACAGAGCATTGTGGCGAGCGCAGGGAGCTCCTGAGAGCGGTTTGTGCCGAAAGAAGCCCGGGACCGGCACTTAGCTTCGGAGAGCTGCGTATCTGCGTCTTCTGCGTGTCTTGCCGCTCTACACTCAGCAAAAAGCTTTTCCACCATATCTTGCAAAGAGAAACTCTGCCAGGAAAGAAAACATCCAAAATCTTGTTCTAAAGCTTGCACGGAGGTCTGCAAAGAGTTTGGCAAGAATGAAAGGTAGTTGTCCAAAACTCGTTCTTTTCCAATAGAATAACCATGGAAAAGGCAGGAGAGTGGTAAAGTACTGTTTTCTCTAAGTCTGAAGGCTGCAAACACTGTGCCTGCATGGTGCGGCTTGCATCTTTGCCTTTGGGAAGCTGCCGCTCGCCGATTCTACCGGAGGCGAAGAAGCGGCTTCTTCGCACACAGAGCATTGTGGCGAGCGCAGGGAGCTCCTGAGAGCGGTTTGTGCCGAAAGAAGCCCGGGACCGGCACTTAGCTTCGGAGAGCTGCATATCTGCGTCTTCTGCGTGTCTTGCCACTCTACACTCAGCAAAAAGCTTTTCCAGCATATCTTGCAAAGAGAAACTCTGCCAGGAAAGAAAACATCCAAAATCTTGTTCTAAAGCTTGCAAGGAGGTCTGCAAAGAGTTTGGCAAGAATGAAAGGTAGTTGTCCAAAACTCGTTCTTTTCCAATATAATAACCATGGAAAAGGCAGGAGAGTGGTAAAGTACTGTTTTCTCTAAGTCTGAAGGCTGCCCACACTGCCTGCGTGGTGCGGCTTGCATCTCCGCGTTTGGGAAGCTGCCGCTCGCCGATTCTCCCGGAGGCGAAGAAGCGGCTTCTTCGCACACAGAGCATTGTGGCGAGCGCAGGGAGCTCCTGAGAGCGGTTTGTGCCGAAAGAAGCCCGGGACCGGCACTTAGCTTCGGAGAGCTGCGTATCTGCGTCTTCTGCGTGTCTTGCCGCTCTACACTCAGCAAAAAGCTTTTCCAGCATATCTTGCAAAGAGAAACTCTGCCAGGAAAGAAAACATCCAAAATCTTGTTCTAAAGCTTGCACGGAGGTCTGCAAAGAGTTTGGCAAGAATGAAAGGTAGTTGTCCAAAGCTCGTTCTTTTCCAATATAATAACCATGGATAAGGCAGGAGAGTGGTAAAGTACTGTTTTCTCTAAGTCTGAAGGCTGCCCACACTGTGCCTGCGTGGTGCGGCTTGCATCTTCGCCTTTGGGAAGCTGCCGCTCGCCGATTCTCCCGCAGGCGAAGAAGCGGCTTCTTCGCACACAGAGCATTGTGGCGAGCGCAGGGAGCTCCTGAGAGCGGTTTGTGCCGAAAGAAGCCCGGGACCGGCACTTAGCTTCGGAGAGCTGCGTATCTGCGTCTTCTGCGTGTCTTGCCGCTCTACACTCAGCAAAAAGCTTTTCCACCATATCTTGCAAAGAGAAACTCTGCCAGGAAAGAAAACATCCAAAATCTTGTTCTAAAGCTTGCACGGAGGTCTGCAAAGAGTTTGGCAAGAATGAAAGGTAGTTGTCCAAAACTCGTTCTTTTCCAATAGAATAACCATGGAAAAGGCAGGAGAGTGGTAAAGTACTGTTTTCTCTAAGTCTGAAGGCTGCAAACACTGTGCCTGCATGGTGCGGCTTGCATCTTTGCCTTTGGGAAGCTGCCGCTCGCCGATTCTACCGGAGGCGAAGAAGCGGCTTCTTCGCACACAGAGCATTGTGGCGAGCGCAGGGAGCTCCTGAGAGCGGTTTGTGCCGAAAGAAGCCCGGGACCGGCACTTAGCTTCGGAGAGCTGCATATCTGCGTCTTCTGCGTGTCTTGCCGCTCTACACTCAGCAAAAAGCTTTTCCAGCATATCTTGCAAAGAGAAACTCTGCCAGGAAAGAAAACATCCAAAATCTTGTTCTAAAGCTTGCAAGGAGGTCTGCAAAGAGTTTGGCAAGAATGAAAGGTAGTTGTCCAAAACTCGTTCTTTTCCAATATAATAACCATGGAAAAGGCAGGAGAGTGGTAAAGTACTGTTTTCTCTAAGTCTGAAGGCTGCCCACACTGCCTGCGTGGTGCGGCTTGCATCTCCGCGTTTGGGAAGCTGCCGCTCGCCGATTCTCCCGGAGGCGAAGAAGCGGCTTCTTCGCACACAGAGCATTGTGGCGAGCGCAGGGAGCTCCTGAGAGCGGTTTGTGCCGAAAGAAGCCCGGGACCGGCACTTAGCTTCGGAGAGCTGCGTATCTGCGTCTTCTGCGTGTCTTGCCGCTCTACACTCAGCAAAAAGCTTTTCCAGCATATCTTGCAAAGAGAAACTCTGCCAGGAAAGAAAACATCCAAAATCTTGTTCTAAAGCTTGCACGGAGGTCTGCAAAGAGTTTGGCAAGAATGAAAGGTAGTTGTCCAAAGCTCGTTCTTTTCCAATATAATAACCATGGATAAGGCAGGAGAGTGGTAAAGTACTGTTTTCTCTAAGTCTGAAGGCTGCCCACACTGTGCCTGCGTGGTGCGGCTTGCATCTTCGCCTTTGGGAAGCTGCCGCTCGCCGATTCTCCCGCAGGCGAAGAAGCGGCTTCTTCGCACACAGAGCATTGTGGCGAGCGCAGGGAGCTCCTGAGAGCGGTTTGTGCCGAAAGAAGCCCGGGACCGGCACTTAGCTTCGGAGAGCTGCGTATCTGCGTCTTCTGCGTGTCTTGCCGCTCTACACTCAGCAAAAAGCTTTTCCAGCATATCTTGCAAAGAGAAACTCTGCCAGGAAAGAAAACATCCAAAATCTTGTTCTAAAGCTTGCACGGAGGTCTGCAAAGAGTTTGGCAAGAATGAAAGGTAGTTGTCCAAAACTCGTTCTTTTCCAATATAATAACCATGGAAAAGGCAGGAGAGTGGTAAAGTTCTGTTTTCTCTAAGTCTGAAGGCTGCCCACACTGTGCCTGCATGGTGCGGCTTGCATCTTCGCCTTTGGGAAGCTGCCGCTCGCCGATTCTCCCGGAGGCGAAGAAGCGGCTTCTTCACACACAGAGCATTGTGGCGAGCGCAGGGAGCTCCTGAGAGCGGTTTGTGCCGAAAGAAGCCCGGGACCGGCACTTAGCTTCGGAGAGCTGCGTATCTGCGTCTTCTGCGTGTCTTGCCGCTCTACACTCAGCAAAAAGCTTTTCCACCATATCTTGCAAAGAGAAACTCTGCCAGGAAAGAAAACATCCAAAATCTTGTTCTAAAGCTTGCACGGAGGTCTGCAAAGAGTTTGGCAAGAATGAAAGGTAGTTGTCCAAAGCTCGTTCTTTTCCAATAAAATAACCATGGAAAAGGCAGGAGAGTGGTAAAGCACTGTTTTCTCTAAGTCTGAAGGCTGCCCACACTGTGCCTGCGTGGCGCGGCTTGCATCTTCGCCTTTGGGAAGCTGCCGCTCGCCGATTCTCCCGGAGGCGAAGAAGCGGCTTCTTCGCACACAGAGCATTGTGGCGAGCGCAGGGAGCTCCTGAGAGCGGTTTGTGCCGAAAGAAGCCCGGGACTGGCACTTAGCTTCGGAGAGCTGCGTATCTGCGTCTTCTGCGTGTCTTGCCGCTCTACACTCAGCAAAAAGCTTTTCCACCATATCTTGCAAAGAGAAACTCTGCCAGGAAAGAAAACATCCAAAATCTTGTTCTAAAGCTTGCACGGAGGTCTGCAAAGAGTTTGGCAAGAATGAAAGGTAGTTGTCCAAATCTCGTTCTTTTCCAATATAATAACCATGGAAAAGGCAGGAGAGTGGTAAAGTTCTGTTTTCTCTAAGTCTGAAGGCTGCAAATACTGTGCCTGCATGGTGCGGCTTGCATCTTCGCCTTTGGGAAGCTGCCGCTCGCCAATTCTCCCGGAGGCGAAGAAGCGGCTTCTTCGCACACAGAGCATTGTGGCGAGCGCAGGGAGCTCCTGAGAGCGGTTTGTGCCGAAAGAAGCCCGGGACCGGCACTTAGCTTCGGAGAGCTGCGTATCTGCGTCTTCTGCGTGTCTTCCACTCTACACTCAGCAAAAAGCTTTTCCAGCATATCTTGCAAAGAGAAACTCTGCCAGGAAAGAAAACATCCAAAATCTTGTTCTAAAGCTTGCAAGGAGGTCTGCAAAGAGTTTGGCAAGAATGAAAGGTAGTTGTCCAAAACTCGTTCTTTTCCAATATAATAACCATGGAAAAGGCAGGAGAGTGGTAAAGTTCTGTTTTCTCTAAGTCTGAAGGCTGCAAACACTGTGCCTGCATGGTGCGGCTTGCATCTTTGCCTTTGGGAAACTGCCGCTCGCCGATTCTCCCGGAGGCGAAGAAGCGGCTTCTTCGCACACAGAGCATTGTGGCGAGCGCAGGGAGCTCCTGAGAGCGGTTTGTGCCGAAAGAAGCCCGGGACCGGCACTTAGCTTCGGAGAGCTGCGTATCTGCGTCTTCTGCGTGTCTTGCCGCTCTACACTCAGCAAAAAGCTTTTCCAGCATATCTTGCAAAGAGAAACTCTGCCAGGAAAGAAAACATCCAAAATCTTGTTCTAAAGCTTGCACGGAGGTCTGCAAAGAGTTTGGCAAGAATGAAAGGTAGTTGTCCAAAACTCGTTCTTTTCCAATATAATAACCATGGAAAAGGCAGGAGAGTGGTAAAGTACTGTTTTCTCTAAGTCTGAAGGCTGCAAACACTGTGCCTGCGTGGTGCGGCTTGCATCTTTGCCTTTGGGAAGCTGCCGCTCGCCGATTCTCCCGGAGGCGAAGAAGCGGCTTCTTCGCACACAGAGCATTGTGGCGAGCGCAGGGAGCTCCTGAGAGCGGTTTGTGCCGAAAGAAGCCCGGGACCGGCACTTAGCTTCGGAGAGCTGCGTATCTGCGTCTTCTGCGTGTCTTCCACTCTACACTCAGCAAAAAGCTTTTCCAGCATATCTTGCAAAGAGAAACTCTGCCAGGAAAGAAAACATCCAAAATCTTGTTCTAAAGCTTGCAAGGAGGTCTGCAAAGAGTTTGGCAAGAATGAAAGGTAGTTGTCCAAAACTCGTTCTTTTCCAATATAATAACCATGGAAAAGGCAGGAGAGTGGTAAAGTTCTGTTTTCTCTAAGTCTGAAGGCTGCAAACACTGTGCCTGCATGGTGCGGCTTGCATCTTTGCCTTTGGGAAACTGCCGCTCGCCGATTCTCCCGGAGGCGAAGAAGCGGCTTCTTCGCACACAGAGCATTGTGGCGAGCGCAGGGAGCTCCTGAGAGCGGTTTGTGCCGAAAGAAGCCCGGGACCGGCACTTAGCTTCGGAGAGCTGCGTATCTGCGTCTTCTGCGTGTCTTGCCGCTCTACACTCAGCAAAAAGCTTTTCCAGCATATCTTGCAAAGAGAAACTCTGCCAGGAAAGAAAACATCCAAAATCTTGTTCTAAAGCTTGCACGGAGGTCTGCAAAGAGTTTGGCAAGAATGAAAGGTAGTTGTCCAAAACTCGTTCTTTTCCAATATAATAACCATGGAAAAGGCAGGAGAGTGGTAAAGTACTGTTTTCTCTAAGTCTGAAGGCTGCAAACACTGTGCCTGCGTGGTGCGGCTTGCATCTTTGCCTTTGGGAAGCTGCCGCTCGCCGATTCTCCCGGAGGCGAAGAAGCGGCTTCTTCGCACACAGAGCATTGTGGCGAGCGCAGGGAGCTCCTGAGAGCGGTTTGTGCCGAAAGAAGCCCGGGACCGGCACTTAGCTTCGGAGAGCTGCGTATCTGCGTCTTCTGCGTGTCTTGCCGCTCTACACTCAGCAAAAAGCTTTTCCAGCATATCTTGCAAAGAGAAACTCTGCCAGGAAAGAATACATCCAAAATCTTGTTCTAAAGCTTGCACGGAGGTCTGCAAAGAGTTTGGCAAGAATGAAAGGTAGTTGTCCAAAACTCGTTCTTTTCCAATATAATAACCATGGAAAAGGCAGGAGAGTGGTAAAGTACTGTTTTCTCTAAGTCTGAAGGCTGCCCACACTGTGCCTGCATGGTGCGGCTTGCATCTTCGCCTTTGGGAAGCTGCCGCTCGCCGATTCTCCCGCAGGCGAAGAAGCGGCTTCTTCGCACACAGAGCATTGTGGCGAGCGCAGGGAGCTCCTGAGAGCGGTTTGTGCCGAAAGAAGCCCGGGACCGGCACTTAGCTTCGGAGAGCTGCGTATCTGCGTCTTCTGCGTGTCTTGCCGCTCTACACTCAGCAAAAAGCTTTTCCAGCATATCTTGCAAAGAGAAACTCTGCCAGGAAAGAAAACATCCAAAATCTTGTTCTAAAGCTTGCACGGAGGTCTGCAAAGAGTTTGGCAAGAATGAAAGGTAGTTGTCCAAAGCTCGTTCTTTTCCAATATAATAACCATGGAAAAGGCAGGAGAGTGGTAAAGTACTGTTTTCTCTAAGTCTGAAGGCTGCCCACACTGTGCCTGCGTGGTGCGGCTTGCATCTTCGCCTTTGGGAAGCTGCCGCTCGCCGATTCTCCCGCAGGCGAAGAAGCGGCTTCTTCGCACACAGAGCATTGTGGCGAGCGCAGGGAGCTCCTGAGAGCGGTTTGTGCCGAAAGAAGCCCGGGACCGGCACTTAGCTTCGGAGAGCTGCGTATCTGCGTCTTCTGCGTGTCTTGCCGCTCTACACTCAGCAAAAAGCTTTTCCACCATATCTTGCAAAGAGAAACTCTGCCAGGAAAGAAAACATCCAAAATCTTGTTCTAAAGCTTGCACGGAGGTCTGCAAAGAGTTTGGCAAGAATGAAAGGTAGTTGTCCAAAGCTCGTTCTTTTCCAATATAATAACCATGGAAAAGGCAGGAGAGTGGTAAAGTACTGTTTTCTCTAAGTCTGAAGGCGGCCCACACTGTGCCTGCGTGGTGCGGCTTGCATCTCCGCTTTTGGGAAGCTGCCGCTCGCCGATTCTCCCGGAGGCGAAGAAGCGGCTTCTTCGCACACAGAGCATTGTGGCGAGCGCAGGGAGCTCCTGAGAGCGGTTTGTGCCGAAAGAAGCCCGGGACCGGCACTTAGCTTCGGAGAGCTGCGTATCTGCGTCTTCTGCGTGTCTTGCCGCTCTACACTCAGCAAAAAGCTTTTCCAGCATATCTTGCAAAGAGAAACTCTGCCAGGAAAGAAAACATCCAAAATCTTGTTCTAAAGCTTGCACGGAGGTCTGCAAAGAGTTTGGCAAGAATGAAAGGTAGTTGTCCAAAACTTGTTCTTTTCCAATATAATAACCATGGAAAAGGCAGGAGAGTGGTAAAGTACTGTTTTCTCTAAGTCTGAAGTCTGCAAACACTGTGCCTGCATGGTGCGGCTTGCATCTTTGCCTTTGGGAAGCTGCCGCTCGCCGATTCTCCCGGAGGCGAAGAAGCGGCTTCTTCGCACACAGAGCATTGTGGCGAGCGCAGGGAGCTCCTGAGAGCGGTTTGTGCCGAAAGAAGCCCGGGACCGGCACTTAGCTTCGGAGAGCTGCGTATCTGCGTCTTCTGCGTGTCTTCCACTCTACACTCAGCAAAAAGCTTTTCCAGCATATCTTGCAAAGAGAAACTCTGCCAGGAAAGAAAACATCCAAAATCTTGTTCTAAAGCTTGCAAGGAGGTCTGCAAAGAGTTTGGCAAGAATGAAAGGTAGTTGTCCAAAACTCGTTCTTTTCCAATATAATAACCATGGAAAAGGCAGGAGAGTGGTAAAGTACTGTTTTCTCTAAGTCTGAAGGCTGCCCACACTGCCTGCGTGGTGCGGCTTGCATCTCCGCGTTTGGGAAACTGCCGCTCGCCTATTCTCCCGGAGGCGAAGAAGCGGCTTCTTCGCACACAGAGCATTGTGGCGAGCGCAGGGAGCTCCTGAGAGCGGTTTGTGCCGAAAGAAGCCCGGGACCGGCACTTAGCTTCGGAGAGCTGCGTATCTGCGTCTTCTGCGTGTCTTGCCACTCTACACTCAGCAAAAAGCTTTTCCAGCATATCTTGCAAAGAGAAACTCTGCCAGGAAAGAAAACATCCAAAATCTTGTTCTCAAGCGTGCACGGAGGTCTGCAAAGAGTTTGGCAAGAATGAAAGGTAGTTGTCCAAAACTCGTTCTTTTCCAATATAATAACCATGGAAAAGGCAGGAGAGTGGTAAAGTACTGTTTTCTCTAAGTCTGAAGGCTGCCCACACTGTGCCTGTGTGGTGCGGCTTGCATCCTTGCCTTTGGGTAGCTGCCGCTCGCCGATTCTCCCGGAGGCGAAGAAGCGGCTTCTTCGCACACAGAGCATTGTGGCGAGCGCAGGGAGCTCCTGAGAGCGGTTTGTGCCGAAAGAAGCCCGGGACCGGCACTTAGCTTCGGAGAGCTGCGTATCTGCGTCTTCTGCGTGTCTTGCCGCTCTACACTCAGCAAAAAGCTTTTCCACCATATCTTGCAAAGAGAAACTCTGCCAGGAAAGAAAACATCCAAAATCTTGTTCTAAAGCTTGCACGGAGGTCTGCAAAGAGTTTGGCAAGAATGAAAGGTAGTTGTCCAAAACTTGTTCTTTTCCAATATAATAACCATGGAAAAGGCAGGAGAGTGGTAAAGTACTGTTTTCTCTAAGTCTGAAGTCTGCAAACACTGTGCCCTCATGGTGTGGCTTGCATCTTTGCCTTTGGGAAGCTGCCGCTCGCCGATTCTCCCGGAGGCGAAGAAGCGGCTTCTTCGCACACAGAGCATTGTGGCGAGCGCAGGGAGCTCCTGAGAGCGGTTTGTGCCGAAAGAAGCCCGGGACCGGCACTTAGCTTCGGAGAGCTGCGTATCTGCGTCTTCTGCGTGTCTTCCACTCTACACTCAGCAAAAAGCTTTTCCAGCATATCTTGCAAAGAGAAACTCTGCCAGGAAAGAAAACATCCAAAATCTTGTTCTAAAGCTTGCAAGGAGGTCTGCAAAGAGTTTGGCAAGAATGAAAGGTAGTTGTCCAAAACTCGTTCTTTTCCAATATAATAACCATGGAAAAGGCAGGAGAGTGGTAAAGTACTGTTTTCTCTAAGTCTGAAGGCTGCCCACACTGCCTGCGTGGTGCGGCTTGCATCTCCGCGTTTGGGAAGCTGCCGCTCGCCTATTATCCCGGAGGCGAAGAAGCGGCTTCTTCGCACACAGAGCATTGTGGCGAGCGCAGGGAGCTCCTGAGAGCGGTTTGTGCCGAAAGAAGCCCGGGACCGGCACTTAGCTTCGGAGAGCTGCGTATCTGCGTCTTCTGCGTGTCTTGCCACTCTACACTCAGCAAAAAGCTTTTCCAGCATATCTTGCAAAGAGAAACTCTGCCAGGAAAGAAAACATCCAAAATCTTGTTCTCAAGCGTGCACGGAGGTCTGCAAAGAGTTTGGCAAGAATGAAAGGTAGTTGTCCAAAACTCGTTCTTTTCCAATATAATAACCATGGAAAAGGCAGGAGAGTGGTAAAGTACTGTTTTCTCTAAGTCTGAAGGCTGCCCACACTGTGCCTGTGTGGTGCGGCTTGCATCTTTGCCTTTGGGTAGCTGCCGCTCGCCGATTCTCCCGGAGGCGAAGAAGCGGCTTCTTCGCACACAGAGCATTGTGGCGAGCGCAGGGAGCTCCTGAGAGCGGTTTGTGCCGAAAGAAGCCCGGGACCGGCACTTAGCTTCGGAGAGCTGCGTATCTGCGTCTTCTGCGTGTCTTGCCGCTCTACACTCAGCAAAAAGCTTTTCCAGCATATCTTGCAAAGAGAAACTCTGCCAGGAAAGAAAACATCCAAAATCTTGTTCTAAAGCTTGCACGGAGGTCTGCAAAGAGTTTGGCAAGAATGAAAGGTAGTTGTCCAAAGCTCGTTCTTTTCCAATATAATAACCATGGAAAAGGCAGGAGAGTGGTAAAGTACTGTTTTCTCTAAGTCTGAAGGCTGCCCACACTGTGCCTGCGTGGTGCGGCTTGCATCTTCGCCTTTGGGAAGCTGCCGCTCGCCGATTCTCCCGCAGGCGAAGAAGCGGCTTCTTCGCACACAGAGCATTGTGGCGAGCGCAGGGAGCTCCTGAGAGCGGTTTGTGCCGAAAGAAGCCCGGGACTGGCACTTAGCTTCGGAGAGCTGCGTATCTGCGTCTTCCGCGTGTCTTGCCGCTCTACACTCAGCAAAAAGCTTTTCCAGCATATCTTGCAAAGAGAAACTCTGCCAGGAAAGAAAACATCCAAAATCTTGTTCTAAAGCTTGCACGGAGGTCTGCAAAGAGTTTGGCAAGAATGAAAGGTAGTTGTCCATATCTCGTTCTTTTCCAGTAGAATAACCATGGAAAAGGCAGGAGAGTGGTAAAGTACTGTTTTCTCTAAGTCTGAAGGCTGCCCACACTGTGCCTGTGTGGTGCGGCTTGCATCTTTGCCTTTGGGTAGCTGCCGCTCGCCGATTCTCCCGGAGGCGAAGAAGCGGCTTCTTCGCACACAGAGCATTGTGGCGAGCGCAGGGAGCTCCTGAGAGCGGTTTGTGCCGAAAGAAGCCCGGGACCGGCACTTAGCTTCGGAGAGCTGCGTATCTGCGTCTTCTGCGTGTCTTGCCGCTCTACACTCAGCAAAAAGCTTTTCCACCATATCTTGCAAAGAGAAACTCTGCCAGGAAAGAAAACATCCAAAATCTTGTTCTAAAGCTTGCACGGAGGTCTGCAAAGAGTTTGGCAAGAATGAAAGGTAGTTGTCCAAAACTTGTTCTTTTCCAATATAATAACCATGGAAAAGGCAGGAGAGTGGTAAAGTACTGTTTTCTCTAAGTCTGAAGTCTGCAAACACTGTGCCTGCATGGTGCGGCTTGCATCTTTGCCTTTGGGAAGCTGCCGCTCGCCGATTCTCCCGGAGGCGAAGAAGCGGCTTCTTCGCACACAGAGCATTGTGGCGAGCGCAGGGAGCTCCTGAGAGCGGTTTGTGCCGAAAGAAGCCCGGGACCGGCACTTAGCTTCGGAGAGCTGCGTATCTGCGTCTTCTGCGTGTCTTCCACTCTACACTCAGCAAAAAGCTTTTCCAGCATATCTTGCAAAGAGAAACTCTGCCAGGAAAGAAAACATCCAAAATCTTGTTCTAAAGCTTGCAAGGAGGTCTGCAAAGAGTTTGGCAAGAATGAAAGGTAGTTGTCCAAAACTCGTTCTTTTCCAATATAATAACCATGGAAAAGGCAGGAGAGTGGTAAAGTACTGTTTTCTCTAAGTCTGAAGGCTGCCCACACTGCCTGCGTGGTGCGGCTTGCATCTCCGCGTTTGGGAAGCTGCCGCTCGCCTATTATCCCGGAGGCGAAGAAGCGGCTTCTTCGCACACAGAGCATTGTGGCGAGCGCAGGGAGCTCCTGAGAGCGGTTTGTGCCGAAAGAAGCCCGGGACCGGCACTTAGCTTCGGAGAGCTGCGTATCTGCGTCTTCTGCGTGTCTTGCCACTCTACACTCAGCAAAAAGCTTTTCCAGCATATCTTGCAAAGAGAAACTCTGCCAGGAAAGAAAACATCCAAAATCTTGTTCTCAAGCGTGCACGGAGGTCTGCAAAGAGTTTGGCAAGAATGAAAGGTAGTTGTCCAAAACTCGTTCTTTTCCAATATAATAACCATGGAAAAGGCAGGAGAGTGGTAAAGTACTGTTTTCTCTAAGTCTGAAGGCTGCCCACACTGTGCCTGTGTGGTGCGGCTTGCATCTTTGCCTTTGGGTAGCTGCCGCTCGCCGATTCTCCCGGAGGCGAAGAAGCGGCTTCTTCGCACACAGAGCATTGTGGCGAGCGCAGGGAGCTCCTGAGAGAGGTTTGTGCCGAAAGAAGCCAGGGACCGGCACTTAGCTTCGGAGAGCTGCGTATCTGCGTCTTCTGCGTGTCTTGCCGCTCTACACTCAGCAAAAAGCTTTTCCAGCATATCTTGCAAAGAGAAACTCTGCCAGGAAAGAAAACATCCAAAATCTTGTTCTAAAGCTTGCACGGAGGTCTGCAAAGAGTTTGGCAAGAATGAAAGGTAGTTGTCCAAAGCTCGTTCTTTTCCAATATAATAACCATGGAAAAGGCAGGAGAGTGGTAAAGTACTGTTTTCTCTAAGTCTGAAGGCTGCCCACACTGTGCCTGCGTGGTGCGGCTTGCATCTTCGCCTTTGGGAAGCTGCCGCTCGCCGATTCTCCCGCAGGCGAAGAAGCGGCTTCTTCGCACACAGAGCATTGTGGCGAGCGCAGGGAGCTCCTGAGAGCGGTTTGTGCCGAAAGAAGCCCGGGACTGGCACTTAGCTTCGGAGAGCTGCGTATCTGCGTCTTCCGCGTGTCTTGCCGCTCTACACTCAGCAAAAAGCTTTTCCAGCATATCTTGCAAAGAGAAACTCTGCCAGGAAAGAAAACATCCAAAATCTTGTTCTAAAGCTTGCACGGAGGTCTGCAAAGAGTTTGGCAAGAATGAAAGGTAGTTGTCCATATCTCGTTCTTTTCCAATATAATAACCATGGAATAGGCAGGAGAGTGGTAAAGTTCTGTTTTCTCTAAGTCTGACGGCTGCAAACACTGTGCCTGCATGGTGCGGCTTGCATCTTTGCCTTTGGGAAGCTGCCGCTCGCCGATTCTCCCAGAGGCGAAGAAGCGGCTTCTTCGCACACAGAGCATTGTGGCGAGCGCAGGGAGCTCCTGAGAGCGGTTTGTGCCGAAAGAAGCCCGGGACCGGCACTTAGCTTCGGAGAGCTGCGTATCTGCGTCTTCTGCGTGTCTTGCCGCTCTACACTCAGCAAAAAGCTTTTCCAGCATATCTTGCAAAGAGAAACTCTGCCAGGAAAGAAAACATCCAAAATCTTGTTCTAAAGCTTGCACGGAGGTCTGCAAAGAGTTTGGCAAGAATGAAAGGTAGTTGTCCAAAACTCGTTCTTTTCCAATAGAATAACCATGGAAAAGGCAGGAGAGTGGTAAAGTTCTGTTTTCTCTAAGTCTGAAGGCTGCAAACACTGTGCCTGCATGGTGCGGCTTGCATCTTTGCCTTTGGGAAGCTGCCGCTCGCCGATTCTCCCGGAGGCGAAGAAGCGGCTTCTTCGCACACAGAGCATTGTGGCGAGCGCAGGGAGCTCCTGAGAGCGGTTTGTGCCGAAAGAAGCCCGGGACCGGCACTTAGCTTCGGAGAGCTGCGTATCTGCGTCTTCTGCGTGTCTTGCCACTCTACACTCAGCAAAAAGCTTTTCCAGCATATCTTGCAAAGAGAAACTCTGCCAGGAAAGAAAACATCCAAAATCTTGTTCTAAAGCTTGCAAGGAGGTCTGCAAAGAGTTTGGCAAGAATGAAAGGTAGTTGTCCAAAACTCGTTCTTTTCCAATATAATAACCATGGAAAAGGCAGGAGAGTGGTAAAGTACTGTTTTCTCTAAGTCTGAAGGCTGCCCACACTGTGCCTGCGTGGTGCGGCTTGCATCTCCGCCTTTGGGAAGCTGCCGCTCGCCGATTCTCCCGGAGGCGAAGAAGCGGCTTCTTCGCACACAGAGCATTGTGGCGAGCGCAGGGAGCTCCTGAGAGCGGTTTGTGCCGAAAGAAGCCCGGGACCGGCACTTAGCTTCGGAGAGCTGCGTATCTGCGTCTTCTGCGTGTCTTGCCACTCTACACTCAGCAAAAAGCTTTTCCACCATATCTTGCAAAGAGAAACTCTGCCAGGAAAGAAAACATCCAAAATCTTGTTCTAAAGCGTGCACGGAGGTCTGCAAAGAGTTTGGCAAGAATGAAAGGTAGTTGTCCAAAACTCGTTCTTTTCCAATATAATAACCATGGAAAAGGCAGGAGAGTGGTAAAGTACTGTTTTCTCTAAGTCTGAAGGCTGCCCACACTGTGCCTGCATGGTGCGGCTTGCATCTTCGCCTTTGGGAAGCTGCCGCTCGCCGATTCTCCCGCAGGCGAAGAAGCGGCTTCTTCGCACACAGAGCATTGTGGCGAGCGCAGGGAGCTCCTGAGAGCGGTTTGTGCCGAAAGAAGCCCGGGACCGGCACTTAGCTTCGGAGAGCTGCGTATCTGCGTCTTCTGCGTGTCTTGCCGCTCTACACTCAGCAAAAAGCTTTTCCAGCATATCTTGCAAAGAGAAACTCTGCCAGGAAAGAAAACATCCAAAATCTTGTTCTAAAGCTTGCACGGAGGTCTGCAAAGAGTTTGGCAAGAATGAAAGGTAGTTGTCCAAAGCTCGTTCTTTTCCAATATAATAACCATGGAAAAGGCAGGAGAGTGGTAAAGTACTGTTTTCTCTAAGTCTGAAGGCTGCCCACACTGTGCCTGCGTGGTGCGGCTTGCATCTTCGCCTTTGGGAAGCTGCCGCTCGCCGATTCTCCCGGAGGCGAAGAAGCGGCTTCTTCGCACACAGAGCATTGTGGCGAGCGCAGGGAGCTCCTGAGAGCGGTTTGTGCTGAAAGAAGCCCGGGACCGGCACTTAGCTTCGGAGAGCTGCGTATCTGCGTCTTCTGCGTGTCTTGCCGCTCTACACTCAGCAAAAAGCTTTTCCAGCATATCTTGCAAAGAGAAACTCTGCCAGGAAAGAATACATCCAAAATCTTGTTCTAAAGCTTGCAAGGAGGTCTGCAAAGAGTTTGGCAAGAATGAAAGGTAGTTGTCCAAAACTCGTTCTTTTCCAATATAATAACCATGGAAAAGGCAGGAGAGTGGTAAAGTACTGTTTTCTCTAAGTCTGAAGGCTGCCCACACTGCCTGCGTGGTGCGGCTTGCATCTCCGCTTTTGGGAAGCTGCCGCTCGCCTATTATCCCGGAGGCGAAGAAGCGGCTTCTTCGCACACAGAGCATTGTGGCGAGCGCAGGGAGCTCCTGAGAGCGGTTTGTGCCGAAAGAAGCCCGGGACCGGCACTTAGCTTCGGAGAGCTGCGTATCTGCGTCTTCTGCGTGTCTTGCCACTCTACACTCAGCAAAAAGCTTTTCCAGCATATCTTGCAAAGAGAAACTCTGCCAGGAAAGAAAACATCCAAAATCTTGTTCTCAAGCGTGCACGGAGGTCTGCAAAGAGTTTGGCAAGAATGAAAGGTAGTTGTCCAAAACTCGTTCTTTTCCAATATAATAACCATGGAAAAGGCAGGAGAGTGGTAAAGTACTGTTTTCTCTAAGTCTGAAGGCTGCCCACACTGTGCCTGTGTGGTGCGGCTTGCATCTTTGCCTTTGGGTAGCTGCCGCTCGCCGATTCTCCCGGAGGCGAAGAAGCGGCTTCTTCGCACACAGAGCATTGTGGCGAGCGCAGGGAGCTCCTGAGAGAGGTTTGTGCCGAAAGAAGCCCGGGACCGGCACTTAGCTTCGGAGAGCTGCGTATCTGCGTCTTCTGCGTGTCTTGCCGCTCTACACTCAGCAAAAAGCTTTTCCAGCATATCTTGCAAAGAGAAACTCTGCCAGGAAAGAAAACATCCAAAATCTTGTTCTAAAGCTTGCACGGAGGTCTGCAAAGAGTTTGGCAAGAATGAAAGGTAGTTGTCCAAAGCTCGTTCTTTTCCAATATAATAACCATGGAAAAGGCAGGAGAGTGGTAAAGTACTGTTTTCTCTAAGTCTGAAGGCTGCCCACACTGTGCCTGCGTGGTGCGGCTTGCATCTTCGCCTTTGGGAAGCTGCCGCTCGCCGATTCTCCCGCAGGCGAAGAAGCGGCTTCTTCGCACACAGAGCATTGTGGCGAGCGCAGGGAGCTCCTGAGAGCGGTTTGTGCCGAAAGAAGCCCGGGACTGGCACTTAGCTTCGGAGAGCTGCGTATCTGCGTCTTCCGCGTGTCTTGCCGCTCTACACTCAGCAAAAAGCTTTTCCAGCATATCTTGCAAAGAGAAACTCTGCCAGGAAAGAAAACATCCAAAATCTTGTTCTAAAGCTTGCACGGAGGTCTGCAAAGAGTTTGGCAAGAATGAAAGGTAGTTGTCCATATCTCGTTCTTTTCCAATATAATAACCATGGAATAGGCAGGAGAGTGGTAAAGTTCTGTTTTCTCTAAGTCTGACGGCTGCAAACACTGTGCCTGCATGGTGCGGCTTGCATCTTTGCCTTTGGGAAGCTGCCGCTCGCCGATTCTCCCAGAGGCGAAGAAGCGGCTTCTTCGCACACAGAGCATTGTGGCGAGCGCAGGGAGCTCCTGAGAGCGGTTTGTGCCGAAAGAAGCCCGGGACCGGCACTTAGCTTCGGAGAGCTGCGTATCTGCGTCTTCTGCGTGTCTTGCCGCTCTACACTCAGCAAAAAGCTTTTCCAGCATATCTTGCAAAGAGAAACTCTGCCAGGAAAGAAAACATCCAAAATCTTGTTCTAAAGCTTGCACGGAGGTCTGCAAAGAGTTTGGCAAGAATGAAAGGTAGTTGTCCAAAACTCGTTCTTTTCCAATAGAATAACCATGGAAAAGGCAGGAGAGTGGTAAAGTTCTGTTTTCTCTAAGTCTGAAGGCTGCAAACACTGTGCCTGCATGGTGCGGCTTGCATCTTTGCCTTTGGGAAGCTGCCGCTCGCCGATTCTCCCGGAGGCGAAGAAGCGGCTTCTTCGCACACAGAGCATTGTGGCGAGCGCAGGGAGCTCCTGAGAGCGGTTTGTGCCGAAAGAAGCCCGGGACCGGCACTTAGCTTCGGAGAGCTGCGTATCTGCGTCTTCTGCGTGTCTTGCCACTCTACACTCAGCAAAAAGCTTTTCCAGCATATCTTGCAAAGAGAAACTCTGCCAGGAAAGAAAACATCCAAAATCTTGTTCTAAAGCTTGCAAGGAGGTCTGCAAAGAGTTTGGCAAGAATGAAAGGTAGTTGTCCAAAACTCGTTCTTTTCCAATATAATAACCATGGAAAAGGCAGGAGAGTGGTAAAGTACTGTTTTCTCTAAGTCTGAAGGCTGCCCACACTGTGCCTGCGTGGTGCGGCTTGCATCTCCGCCTTTGGGAAGCTGCCGCTCGCCGATTCTCCCGGAGGCGAAGAAGCGGCTTCTTCGCACACAGAGCATTGTGGCGAGCGCAGGGAGCTCCTGAGAGCGGTTTGTGCCGAAAGAAGCCCGGGACCGGCACTTAGCTTCGGAGAGCTGCGTATCTGCGTCTTCTGCGTGTCTTGCCACTCTACACTCAGCAAAAAGCTTTTCCACCATATCTTGCAAAGAGAAACTCTGCCAGGAAAGAAAACATCCAAAATCTTGTTCTAAAGCGTGCACGGAGGTCTGCAAAGAGTTTGGCAAGAATGAAAGGTAGTTGTCCAAAGCTCGTTCTTTTCCAATATAATAACCATGGAAAAGGCAGGAGAGTGGTAAAGTACTGTTTTCTCTAAGTCTGAAGGCTGCCCACACTGTGCCTGCATGGTGCGGCTTGCATCTTCGCCTTTGGGAAGCTGCCGCTCGCCGATTCTCCCGCAGGCGAAGAAGCGGCTTCTTCGCACACAGAGCATTGTGGCGAGCGCAGGGAGCTCCTGAGAGCGGTTTGTGCCGAAAGAAGCCCGGGACCGGCACTTAGCTTCGGAGAGCTGCGTATCTGCGTCTTCTGCGTGTCTTGCCGCTCTACACTCAGCAAAAAGCTTTTCCAGCATATCTTGCAAAGAGAAACTCTGCCAGGAAAGAAAACATCCAAAATCTTGTTCTAAAGCTTGCACGGAGGTCTGCAAAGAGTTTGGCAAGAATGAAAGGTAGTTGTCCAAAGCTCGTTCTTTTCCAATATAATAACCATGGAAAAGGCAGGAGAGTGGTAAAGTACTGTTTTCTCTAAGTCTGAAGGCTGCCCACACTGTGCCTGCGTGGTGCGGCTTGCATCTTCGCCTTTGGGAAGCTGCCGCTCGCCGATTCTCCCGGAGGCGAAGAAGCGGCTTCTTCGCACACAGAGCATTGTGGCGAGCGCAGGGAGCTCCTGAGAGCGGTTTGTGCCGAAAGAAGCCCGGGACCGGCACTTAGCTTCGGAGAGCTGCGTATCTGCGTCTTCTGCGTGTCTTGCCGCTCTACACTCAGCAAAAAGCTTTTCCAGCATATCTTGCAAAGAGAAACTCTGCCAGGAAAGAATACATCCAAAATCTTGTTCTAAAGCTTGCAAGGAGGTCTGCAAAGAGTTTGGCAAGAATGAAAGGTAGTTGTCCAAAACTCGTTCTTTTCCAATATAATAACCATGGAAAAGGCAGGAGAGTGGTAAAGTACTGTTTTCTCTAAGTCTGAAGGCTGCCCACACTGTGCCTGCGTGGTGCGGCTTGCATCTCCGCCTTTGGGAAGCTGCCGCTCGCCGATTCTCCCGGAGGCGAAGAAGCGGCTTCTTCGCACACAGAGCATTGTGGCGAGCGCAGGGAGCTCCTGAGAGCGGTTTGTGCCGAAAGAAGCCCGGGACCGGCACTTAGCTTCGGAGAGCTGCGTATCTGCGTCTTCTGCGTGTCTTGCCGCTCTACACTCAGCAAAAAGCTTTTCCAGCATATCTTGCAAAGAGAAACTCTGCCAGGAAAGAAAACATCCAAAATCTTGTTCTAAAGCTTGCACGGAGGTCTGCAAAGAGTTTGGCAAGAATGAAAGGTAGTTGTCCAAAGCTCGTTCTTTTCCAATATAATAACCATGGAAAAGGCAGGAGAGTGGTAAAGTACTGTTTTCTCTAAGTCTGAAGGCTGCCCACACTGTGCCTGCGTGGTGCGGCTTGCATCTTCGCCTTTGGGAAGCTGCCGCTCGCCGATTCTCCCGGAGGCGAAGAAGCGGCTTCTTCGCACACAGAGTATTGTGGCGAGTGCAGGGAGCTCCTGAGAGCGGTTTGTGCCGAAAGAAGCCCGGGACCGGCACTTAGCTTCGGAGAGCTGCGTATCTGCGTCTTCTGCGTGTCTTGCCGCTCTACACTCAGCAAAAAGCTTTTCCACCATATCTTGCAAAGAGAAACTCTGCCAGGAAAGAAAACATCCAAAATCTTGTTCTAAAGCTTGCACGGAGGTCTGCAAAGAGTTTGGCAAGAATGAAAGGTAGTTGTCCAAAGCTCGTTCTTTTCCAATATAATAACCATGGAAAAGGCAGGAGAGTGGTAAAGTACTGTTTTCTCTAAGTCTGAAGGCTGCAAACACTGTGCCTGCGTGGTGCGGCTTGCATCTTTGCCTTTGGGAAGCTGCCGCTCGCCGATTCTCCCGGAGGCGAAGAAGCGGCTTCTTCGCACACAGAGCATTGTGGCGAGCGCAGGGAGCTCCTGAGAGCGGTTTGTGCCGAAAGAAGCCCGGGACCGGCACTTAGCTTCGGAGAGCTGCATATCTGCGTCTTCTGCGTGTCTTGCCGCTCTACACTCAGCAAAAAGCTTTTCCAGCATATCTTGCAAAGAGAAACTCTGCCAGGAAAGAAAACATCCAAAATCTTGTTCTAAAGCTTGCAAGGAGGTCTGCAAAGAGTTTGGCAAGAATGAAAGGTAGTTGTCCAAAACTCGTTCTTTTCCAATATAATAACCATGGAAAAGGCAGGAGAGTGGTAAAGTTCTGTTTTCTCTAAGTCTGAAGGCTGCAAACACTGTGCCTGCATGGTGCGGCTTGCATCTTTGCCTTTGGGAAGCTGCCGCTCGCCGATTCTCCCGGAGGCGAAGAAGCGGCTTCTTCGCACACAGAGCATTGTGGCGAGCGCAGGGAGCTCCTGAGAGCGGTTTGTGCCGAAAGAAGCCCGGGACCGGCACTTAGCTTCGGAGAGCTGCGTATCTGCGTCTTCTGCGTGTCTTCCACTCTACACTCAGCAAAAAGCTTTTCCAGCATATCTTGCAAAGAGAAACTCTGCCAGGAAAGAAAACATCCAAAATCTTGTTCTAAAGCTTGCAAGGAGGTCTGCAAAGAGTTTGGCAAGAATGAAAGGTAGTTGTCCAAAACTCGTTCTTTTCCAATATAATAACCATGGAAAAGGCAGGAGAGTGGTGAAGTACTGTTTTCTCTAAGTCTGAAGGCGGCCCACACTGTGCCTGCGTGGTGCGGCTTGCATCTCCGCCTTTGGGAAGCTGCCGCTCGCCGATTCTCCCGCAGGCGAAGAAGCGGCTTCTTCGCACACAGAGCATTGTGGCGAGCGCAGGGAGCTCCTGAGAGCGGTTTGTGCCGAAAGAAGCCCGGGACCGGCACTTAGCTTCGGAGAGCTGCGTATCTGCGTCTTCTGCGTGTCTTGCCGCTCTACACTCAGCAAAAAGCTTTTCCACCATATCTTGCAAAGAGAAACTCTGCCAGGAAAGAAAACATCCAAAATCTTGTTCTAAAGCTTGCACGGAGGTCTGCAAAGAGTTTGGCAAGAATGAAAGGTAGTTGTCCAAAACTCATTCTTTTCCAATATAATAACCATGGAAAAGGCAGGAGAGTGGTAAAGTTCTGTTTTCTCTAAGTCTGAAGGCTGCAAACACTGTGCCTGCATGGTGCGGCTTGCATCTTTGCCTTTGGGAAGCTGCCGCTCGCCGATTCTCCCGGAGGCGAAGAAGCGGCTTCTTCGCACACAGAGCATTGTGGCGAGCGCAGGGAGCTCCTGAGAGCGGTTTGTGCCGAAAGAAGCCCGGGACCGGCACTTAGCTTCGGAGAGCTGCGTATCTGCGTCTTCTGCGTGTCTTCCACTCTACACTCAGCAAAAAGCTTTTCCAGCATATCTTGCAAAGAGAAACTCTGCCAGGAAAGAAAACATCCAAAATCTTGTTCTAAAGCTTGCACGGAGGTCTGCAAAGAGTTTGGCAAGAATGAAAGGTAGTTGTCCAAAACTCGTTCTTTTCCAATAGAATAACCATGGAAAAGGCAGGAGAGTGGTAAAGTACTGTTTTCTCTAAGTCTGAAGGCTGCCCACACTGTGCCTGCATGGTGCGGCTTGCATCTTCGCCTTTGGGAAGCTGCCGCTCGCCGATTCTCCCGCAGGCGAAGAAGCGGCTTCTTCGCACACAGAGCATTGTGGCGAGCGCAGGGAGCTCCTGAGAGCGGTTTGTGCCGAAAGAAGCCCGGGACCGGCACTTAGCTTCGGAGAGCTGCGTATCTGCGTCTTCTGCGTGTCTTGCCGCTCTACACTCAGCAAAAAGCTTTTCCAGCATATCTTGCAAAGAGAAACTCTGCCAGGAAAGAAAACATCCAAAATCTTGTTCTAAAGCTTGCACGGAGGTCTGCAAAGAGTTTGGCAAGAATGAAAGGTAGTTGTCCAAAGCTCGTTCTTTTCCAATATAATAACCATGGAAAAGGCAGGAGAGTGGTAAAGTACTGTTTTCTCTAAGTCTGAAGGCTGCCCACACTGTGCCTGCGTGGTGCGGCTTGCATCTTTGCCTTTGGGAAGCTGCCGCTCGCCGATTCTCCCGGAGGCGAAGAAGCGGCTTCTTCGCACACAGAGCATTGTGGCGAGCGCAGGGAGCTCCTGAGAGCGGTTTGTGCCGAAAGAAGCCCGGGACCGGCACTTAGCTTCGGAGAGCTGCGTATCTGCGTCTTCTGCGTGTCTTGCCGCTCTACACTCAGCAAAAAGCTTTTCCACCATATCTTGCAAAGAGAAACTCTGCCAGGAAAGAATACATCCAAAATCTTGTTCTAAAGCTTGCAAGGAGGTCTGCAAAGAGTTTGGCAAGAATGAAAGGTAGTTGTCCAAAACTCGTTCTTTTCCAATAGAATAACCATGGAAAAGGCAGGAGAGTGGTAAAGTACTGTTTTCTCTAAGTCTGAAGGCTGCCCACACTGTGCCTGCGTGGTGCGGCTTGCATCTCCGCCTTTGGGAAGCTGCCGCTCGCCGATTCTCCCGGAGGCGAAGAAGCGGCTTCTTCGCACACAGAGCATTGTGGCGAGCGCAGGGAGCTCCTGAGAGCGGTTTGTGCCGAAAGAAGCCCGGGACCGGCACTTAGCTTCGGAGAGCTGCGTATCTGCGTCTTCTGCGTGTCTTGCCGCTCTACACTCAGCAAAAAGCTTTTCCACCATATCTTGCAAAGAGAAACTCTGCCAGGAAAGAAAACATCCAAAATCTTGTTCTAAAGCTTGCACGGAGGTCTGCAAAGAGTTTGGCAAGAATGAAAGGTAGTTGTCCAAAACTCGTTCTTTTCCAATAGAATAACCATGGAAAAGGCAGGAGAGTGGTAAAGTACTGTTTTCTCTAAGTCTGAAGGCTGCAAACACTGTGCCTGCATGGTGCGGCTTGCATCTTTGCCTTTGGGAAGCTGCCGCTCGCCGATTCTACCGGAGGCGAAGAAGCGGCTTCTTCGCACACAGAGCATTGTGGCGAGCGCAGGGAGCTCCTGAGAGCGGTTTGTGCCGAAAGAAGCCCGGGACCGGCACTTAGCTTCGGAGAGCTGCATATCTGCGTCTTCTGCGTGTCTTGCCGCTCTACACTCAGCAAAAAGCTTTTCCAGCATATCTTGCAAAGAGAAACTCTGCCAGGAAAGAAAACATCCAAAATCTTGTTCTAAAGCTTGCAAGGAGGTCTGCAAAGAGTTTGGCAAGAATGAAAGGTAGTTGTCCAAAACTCGTTCTTTTCCAATATAATAACCATGGAAAAGGCAGGAGAGTGGTAAAGTACTGTTTTCTCTAAGTCTGAAGGCTGCCCACACTGCCTGCGTGGTGCGGCTTGCATCTCCGCGTTTGGGAAGCTGCCGCTCGCCGATTCTCCCGGAGGCGAAGAAGCGGCTTCTTCGCACACAGAGCATTGTGGCGAGCGCAGGGAGCTCCTGAGAGCGGTTTGTGCCGAAAGAAGCCCGGGACCGGCACTTAGCTTCGGAGAGCTGCGTATCTGCGTCTTCTGCGTGTCTTGCCGCTCTACACTCAGCAAAAAGCTTTTCCAGCATATCTTGCAAAGAGAAACTCTGCCAGGAAAGAAAACATCCAAAATCTTGTTCTAAAGCTTGCACGGAGGTCTGCAAAGAGTTTGGCAAGAATGAAAGGTAGTTGTCCAAAGCTCGTTCTTTTCCAATATAATAACCATGGATAAGGCAGGAGAGTGGTAAAGTACTGTTTTCTCTAAGTCTGAAGGCTGCCCACACTGTGCCTGCGTGGTGCGGCTTGCATCTTCGCCTTTGGGAAGCTGCCGCTCGCCGATTCTCCCGCAGGCGAAGAAGCGGCTTCTTCGCACACAGAGCATTGTGGCGAGCGCAGGGAGCTCCTGAGAGCGGTTTGTGCCGAAAGAAGCCCGGGACCGGCACTTAGCTTCGGAGAGCTGCGTATCTGCGTCTTCTGCGTGTCTTGCCGCTCTACACTCAGCAAAAAGCTTTTCCACCATATCTTGCAAAGAGAAACTCTGCCAGGAAAGAAAACATCCAAAATCTTGTTCTAAAGCTTGCACGGAGGTCTGCAAAGAGTTTGGCAAGAATGAAAGGTAGTTGTCCAAAACTCGTTCTTTTCCAATAGAATAACCATGGAAAAGGCAGGAGAGTGGTAAAGTACTGTTTTCTCTAAGTCTGAAGGCTGCAAACACTGTGCCTGCATGGTGCGGCTTGCATCTTTGCCTTTGGGAAGCTGCCGCTCGCCGATTCTACCGGAGGCGAAGAAGCGGCTTCTTCGCACACAGAGCATTGTGGCGAGCGCAGGGAGCTCCTGAGAGCGGTTTGTGCCGAAAGAAGCCCGGGACCGGCACTTAGCTTCGGAGAGCTGCATATCTGCGTCTTCTGCGTGTCTTGCCGCTCTACACTCAGCAAAAAGCTTTTCCAGCATATCTTGCAAAGAGAAACTCTGCCAGGAAAGAAAACATCCAAAATCTTGTTCTAAAGCTTGCACGGAGGTCTGCAAAGAGTTTGGCAAGAATGAAAGGTAGTTGTCCAAAACTCGTTCTTTTCCAATATAATAACCATGGAAAAGGCAGGAGAGTGGTAAAGTACTGTTTTCTCTAAGTCTGAAGGCTGCCCACACTGCCTGCGTGGTGCGGCTTGCATCTCCGCGTTTGGGAAGCTGCCGCTCGCCGATTCTCCCGGAGGCGAAGAAGCGGCTTCTTCGCACACAGAGCATTGTGGCGAGCGCAGGGAGCTCCTGAGAGCGGTTTGTGCCGAAAGAAGCCCGGGACCGGCACTTAGCTTCGGAGAGCTGCGTATCTGCGTCTTCTGCGTGTCTTGCCGCTCTACACTCAGCAAAAAGCTTTTCCAGCATATCTTGCAAAGAGAAACTCTGCCAGGAAAGAAAACATCCAAAATCTTGTTCTAAAGCTTGCACGGAGGTCTGCAAAGAGTTTGGCAAGAATGAAAGGTAGTTGTCCAAAGCTCGTTCTTTTCCAATATAATAACCATGGATAAGGCAGGAGAGTGGTAAAGTACTGTTTTCTCTAAGTCTGAAGGCTGCCCACACTGTGCCTGCGTGGTGCGGCTTGCATCTTCGCCTTTGGGAAGCTGCCGCTCGCCGATTCTCCCGCAGGCGAAGAAGCGGCTTCTTCACACACAGAGCATTGTGGCGAGCGCAGGGAGCTCCTGAGAGCGGTTTGTGCCGAAAGAAGCCCGGGACCGGCACTTAGCTTCGGAGAGCTGCGTATCTGCGTCTTCTGCGTGTCTTGCCGCTCTACACTCAGCAAAAAGCTTTTCCACCATATCTTGCAAAGAGAAACTCTGCCAGGAAAGAAAACATCCAAAATCTTGTTCTAAAGCTTGCACGGAGGTCTGCAAAGAGTTTGGCAAGAATGAAAGGTAGTTGTCCAAAGCTCGTTCTTTTCCAATAAAATAACCATGGAAAAGGCAGGAGAGTGGTAAAGCACTGTTTTCTCTAAGTCTGAAGGCTGCCCACACTGTGCCTGCGTGGCGCGGCTTGCATCTTCGCCTTTGGGAAGCTGCCGCTCGCCGATTCTCCCGGAGGCGAAGAAGCGGCTTCTTCGCACACAGAGCATTGTGGCGAGCGCAGGGAGCTCCTGAGAGCGGTTTGTGCCGAAAGAAGCCCGGGACTGGCACTTAGCTTCGGAGAGCTGCGTATCTGCGTCTTCTGCGTGTCTTGCCGCTCTACACTCAGCAAAAAGCTTTTCCACCATATCTTGCAAAGAGAAACTCTGCCAGGAAAGAAAACATCCAAAATCTTGTTCTAAAGCTTGCACGGAGGTCTGCAAAGAGTTTGGCAAGAATGAAAGGTAGTTGTCCAAATCTCGTTCTTTTCCAATATAATAACCATGGAAAAGGCAGGAGAGTGGTAAAGTTCTGTTTTCTCTAAGTCTGAAGGCTGCAAATACTGTGCCTGCATGGTGCGGCTTGCATCTTCGCCTTTGGGAAGCTGCCGCTCGCCAATTCTCCCGGAGGCGAAGAAGCGGCTTCTTCGCACACAGAGCATTGTGGCGAGCGCAGGGAGCTCCTGAGAGCGGTTTGTGCCGAAAGAAGCCCGGGACCGGCACTTAGCTTCGGAGAGCTGCGTATCTGCGTCTTCTGCGTGTCTTCCACTCTACACTCAGCAAAAAGCTTTTCCAGCATATCTTGCAAAGAGAAACTCTGCCAGGAAAGAAAACATCCAAAATCTTGTTCTAAAGCTTGCAAGGAGGTCTGCAAAGAGTTTGGCAAGAATGAAAGGTAGTTGTCCAAAACTCGTTCTTTTCCAATATAATAACCATGGAAAAGGCAGGAGAGTGGTAAAGTTCTGTTTTCTCTAAGTCTGAAGGCTGCAAACACTGTGCCTGCATGGTGCGGCTTGCATCTTTGCCTTTGGGAAACTGCCGCTCGCCGATTCTCCCGGAGGCGAAGAAGCGGCTTCTTCGCACACAGAGCATTGTGGCGAGCGCAGGGAGCTCCTGAGAGCGGTTTGTGCCGAAAGAAGCCCGGGACCGGCACTTAGCTTCGGAGAGCTGCGTATCTGCGTCTTCTGCGTGTCTTGCCGCTCTACACTCAGCAAAAAGCTTTTCCAGCATATCTTGCAAAGAGAAACTCTGCCAGGAAAGAAAACATCCAAAATCTTGTTCTAAAGCTTGCACGGAGGTCTGCAAAGAGTTTGGCAAGAATGAAAGGTAGTTGTCCAAAACTCGTTCTTTTCCAATATAATAACCATGGAAAAGGCAGGAGAGTGGTAAAGTACTGTTTTCTCTAAGTCTGAAGGCTGCAAACACTGTGCCTGCGTGGTGCGGCTTGCATCTTTGCCTTTGGGAAGCTGCCGCTCGCCGATTCTCCCGGAGGCGAAGAAGCGGCTTCTTCGCACACAGAGCATTGTGGCGAGCGCAGGGAGCTCCTGAGAGCGGTTTGTGCCGAAAGAAGCCCGGGACCGGCACTTAGCTTCGGAGAGCTGCGTATCTGCGTCTTCTGCGTGTCTTGCCGCTCTACACTCAGCAAAAAGCTTTTCCAGCATATCTTGCAAAGAGAAACTCTGCCAGGAAAGAATACATCCAAAATCTTGTTCTAAAGCTTGCACGGAGGTCTGCAAAGAGTTTGGCAAGAATGAAAGGTAGTTGTCCAAAACTCGTTCTTTTCCAATATAATAACCATGGAAAAGGCAGGAGAGTGGTAAAGTACTGTTTTCTCTAAGTCTGAAGGCTGCCC
The DNA here is from genome assembly GCF_037042795.1 of Molothrus aeneus. Taxonomy (NCBI): domain Eukaryota; kingdom Metazoa; phylum Chordata; class Aves; order Passeriformes; family Icteridae; genus Molothrus; species Molothrus aeneus. The sequence continues at coordinate 90,341 of NW_027098788.1, forward strand.
ACACTGTGCCTGTGTGGTGCGGCTTGCATCTTCGCCTTTGGGAAGCTGCCGCTCGCCGATTCTCCCGCAGGCGAAGAAGCGGCTTCTTCGCACACAGAGCATTGTGGCGAGCGCAGGGAGCTCCTGAGAGCGGTTTGTGCCGAAAGAAGCCCGGGACCGGCACTTAGCTTCGGAGAGCTGCGTATCTGCGTCTTCTGCGTGTCTTGCCGCTCTACACTCAGCAAAAAGCTTTTCCAGCATATCTTGCAAAGAGAAACTCTGCCAGGAAAGAAAACATCCAAAATCTTGTTCTAAAGCTTGCACGGAGGTCTGCAAAGAGTTTGGCAAGAATGAAAGGTAGTTGTCCAAAACTCGTTCTTTTCCAATATAATAACCATGGAAAAGGCAGGAGAGTGGTAAAGTACTGTTTTCAATAAGTCTGAAGACTGCCCACACTGTGCCTGCGTGGTGCGGCTTGCATCTCCGCCTTTGGGAAGCTGCCGCTCGCCGATTCTCCCGGAGGCGAAGAAGCGGCTTCTTCGCACACAGAGCATTGTGGCGAGCGCAGGGAGCTCCTGAGAGCGGTTTGTGCCGAAAGAAGCCCGGGACCGGCACTTAGCTTCGGAGAGCTGCGTATCTGCGTCTTCTGCGTGTCTTGCCGCTCTACACTCAGCAAAAAGCTTTTCCACCATATCTTGCAAAGAGAAACTCTGCCAGGAAAGAAAACATCCAAAATCTTGTTCTAAAGCTTGCACGGAGGTCTGCAAAGAGTTTGGCAAGAATGAAAGGTAGTTGTCCAAAACTCGTTCTTTTCCAATATAATAACCATGGAAAAGGCAGGAGAGTGGTAAAGTACTGTTTTCTCTAAGTCTGAAGACTGCCCACACTGTGCCTGCGTGGTGCGGCTTGCATCTCCGCCTTTGGGAAGCTGCCGCTCGCCGATTCTCCCGGAGGCGAAGAAGCGGCTTCTTCGCACACAGAGCATTGTGGCGAGCGCAGGGAGCTCCTGAGAGCGGTTTGTGCCGAAAGAAGCCCGGGACCGGCACTTAGCTTCGGAGAGCTGCGTATCTGCGTCTTCTGCGTGTCTTGCCGCTCTACACTCAGCAAAAAGCTTTTCCACCATATCTTGCAAAGAGAAACTCTGCCAGGAAAGAAAACATCCAAAATCTTGTTCTAAAGCTTGCACGGAGGTCTGCAAAGAGTTTGGCAAGAATGAAAGGTAGTTGTCCAAAACTCGTTCTTTTCCAATAGAATAACCATGGAAAAGGCAGGAGAGTGGTAAAGTACTGTTTTCTCTAAGTCTGAAGGCTGCCCACACTGTGCCTGCATGGTGCGGCTTGCATCTTTGCCTTTGGGAAGCTGCCGCTCGCCGATTCTACCGGAGGCGAAGAAGCGGCTTCTTCGCACACAGAGCATTGTGGCGAGCGCAGGGAGCTCCTGAGAGCGGTTTGTGCCGAAAGAAGCCCGGGACCGGCACTTAGCTTCGGAGAGCTGCATATCTGCGTCTTCTGCGTGTCTTGCCGCTCTACACTCAGCAAAAAGCTTTTCCAGCATATCTTGCAAAGAGAAACTCTGCCAGGAAAGAAAACATCCAAAATCTTGTTCTAAAGCTTGCAAGGAGGTCTGCAAAGAGTTTGGCAAGAATGAAAGGTAGTTGTCCAAAACTCGTTCTTTTCCAATATAATAACCATGGAAAAGGCAGGAGAGTGGTAAAGTACTGTTTTCTCTAAGTCTGAAGGCTGCCCACACTGTGCCTGTGTGGTGCGGCTTGCATCTCCGCGTTTGGGAAGCTGCCGCTCGCCGATTCTCCCGGAGGCGAAGAAGCGGCTTCTTCGCACACAGAGCATTGTGGCGAGCGCAGGGAGCTCCTGAGAGCGGTTTGTGCCGAAAGAAGCCCGGGACCGGCACTTAGCTTCGGAGAGCTGCGTATCTGCGTCTTCTGCGTGTCTTGCCGCTCTACACTCAGCAAAAAGCTTTTCCAGCATATCTTGCAAAGAGAAACTCTGCCAGGAAAGAAAACATCCAAAATCTTGTTCTAAAGCTTGCACGGAGGTCTGCAAAGAGTTTGGCAAGAATGAAAGGTAGTTGTCCAAAGCTCGTTCTTTTCCAATATAATAACCATGGATAAGGCAGGAGAGTGGTAAAGTACTGTTTTCTCTAAGTCTGAAGGCTGCCCACACTGTGCCTGCGTGGTGCGGCTTGCATCTTCGCCTTTGGGAAGCTGCCGCTCGCCGATTCTCCCGCAGGCGAAGAAGCGGCTTCTTCGCACACAGAGCATTGTGGCGAGCGCAGGGAGCTCCTGAGAGCGGTTTGTGCCGAAAGAAGCCCGGGACCGGCACTTAGCTTCGGAGAGCTGCGTATCTGCGTCTTCTGCGTGTCTTGCCGCTCTACACTCAGCAAAAAGCTTTTCCAGCATATCTTGCAAAGAGAAACTCTGCCAGGAAAGAAAACATCCAAAATCTTGTTCTAAAGCTTGCACGGAGGTCTGCAAAGAGTTTGGCAAGAATGAAAGGTAGTTGTCCAAAACTCGTTCTTTTCCAATATAATAACCATGGAAAAGGCAGGAGAGTGGTAAAGTTCTGTTTTCTCTAAGTCTGAAGGCTGCCCACACTGTGCCTGCATGGTGCGGCTTGCATCTTCGCCTTTGGGAAGCTGCCGCTCGCCGATTCTCCCGGAGGCGAAGAAGCGGCTTCTTCACACACAGAGCATTGTGGCGAGCGCAGGGAGCTCCTGAGAGCGGTTTGTGCCGAAAGAAGCCCGGGACCGGCACTTAGCTTCGGAGAGCTGCGTATCTGCGTCTTCTGCGTGTCTTGCCGCTCTACACTCAGCAAAAAGCTTTTCCACCATATCTTGCAAAGAGAAACTCTGCCAGGAAAGAAAACATCCAAAATCTTGTTCTAAAGCTTGCACGGAGGTCTGCAAAGAGTTTGGCAAGAATGAAAGGTAGTTGTCCAAATCTCGTTCTTTTCCAATATAATAACCATGGAAAAGGCAGGAGAGTGGTAAAGTTCTGTTTTCTCTAAGTCTGAAGGCTGCAAATACTGTGCCTGCATGGTGCGGCTTGCATCTTCGCCTTTGGGAAGCTGCCGCTCGCCAATTCTCCCGGAGGCGAAGAAGCGGCTTCTTCGCACACAGAGCATTGTGGCGAGCGCAGGGAGCTCCTGAGAGCGGTTTGTGCCGAAAGAAGCCCGGGACCGGCACTTAGCTTCGGAGAGCTGCGTATCTGCGTCTTCTGCGTGTCTTCCACTCTACACTCAGCAAAAAGCTTTTCCAGCATATCTTGCAAAGAGAAACTCTGCCAGGAAAGAAAACATCCAAAATCTTGTTCTAAAGCTTGCAAGGAGGTCTGCAAAGAGTTTGGCAAGAATGAAAGGTAGTTGTCCAAAACTCGTTCTTTTCCAATATAATAACCATGGAAAAGGCAGGAGAGTGGTAAAGTTCTGTTTTCTCTAAGTCTGAAGGCTGCAAACACTGTGCCTGCATGGTGCGGCTTGCATCTTTGCCTTTGGGAAACTGCCGCTCGCCGATTCTCCCGGAGGCGAAGAAGCGGCTTCTTCGCACACAGAGCATTGTGGCGAGCGCAGGGAGCTCCTGAGAGCGGTTTGTGCCGAAAGAAGCCCGGGACCGGCACTTAGCTTCGGAGAGCTGCGTATCTGCGTCTTCTGCGTGTCTTGCCGCTCTACACTCAGCAAAAAGCTTTTCCAGCATATCTTGCAAAGAGAAACTCTGCCAGGAAAGAAAACATCCAAAATCTTGTTCTAAAGCTTGCACGGAGGTCTGCAAAGAGTTTGGCAAGAATGAAAGGTAGTTGTCCAAAACTCGTTCTTTTCCAATATAATAACCATGGAAAAGGCAGGAGAGTGGTAAAGTACTGTTTTCTCTAAGTCTGAAGGCTGCCCACACTGTGCCTGCGTGGTGCGGCTTGCATCTCCGCCTTTGGGAAGCTGCCGCTCGCCGATTCTCCCGGAGGCGAAGAAGCGGCTTCTTCGCACACAGAGCATTGTGGCGAGCGCAGGGAGCTCCTGAGAGCGGTTTGTGCCGAAAGAAGCCCGGGACCGGCACTTAGCTTCGGAGAGCTGCGTATCTGCGTCTTCTGCGTGTCTTCCACTCTACACTCAGCAAAAAGCTTTTCCAGCATATCTTGCAAAGAGAAACTCTGCCAGGAAAGAAAACATCCAAAATCTTGTTCTAAAGCTTGCACGGAGGTCTGCAAAGAGTTTGGCAAGAATGAAAGGTAGTTGTCCAAAACTCGTTCTTTTCCAATAGAATAACCATGGAAAAGGCAGGAGAGTGGTAAAGTACTGTTTTCTCTAAGTCTGAAGGCTGCCCACACTGTGCCTGCGTGGTGCGGCTTGCATCTCCGCCATTGGGAAGCTGCCGCTCGCCGATTCTCCCGGAGGCGAAGAAGCGGCTTCTTCGCACACAGAGCATTGTGGCGAGCGCAGGGAGCTCCTGAGAGCGGTTTGTGCCGAAAGAAGCCCGGGACCGGCACTTAGCTTCGGAGAGCTGCGTATCTGCGTCTTCTGCGTGTCTTGCCGCTCTACACTCAGCAAAAAGCTTTTCCAGCATATCTTGCAAAGAGAAACTCTGCCAGGAAAGAAAACATCCAAAATCTTGTTCTAAAGCTTGCACGGAGGTCTGCAAAGAGTTTGGCAAGAATGAAAGGTAGTTGTCCAAAGCTCGTTCTTTTCCAATATAATAACCATGGAAAAGGCAGGAGAGTGGTAAAGTACTGTTTTCTCTAAGTCTGAAGACTGCCCACACTGTGCCTGCGTGGTGCGGCTTGCAACTCCGCCTTTGGGAAGCTGCCGCTCGCCGATTCTCCCGGAGGCGAAGAAGCGGCTTCTTCGCACACAGAGCATTGTGGCGAGCGCAGGGAGCTCCTGAGAGCGGTTTGTGCCGAAAGAAGCCCGGGACCGGCACTTAGCTTCGGAGAGCTGCGTATCTGCGTCTTCTGCGTGTCTTGCCGCTCTACACTCAGCAAAAAGCTTTTCCAGCATATCTTGCAAAGAGAAACTCTGCCAGGAAAGAAAACATCCAAAATCTTGTTCTAAAGCTTGCACGGAGGTCTGCAAAGAGTTTGGCAAGAATGAAAGGTAGTTGTCCAAAACTCGTTCTTTTCCAATATAATAACCATGGAAAAGGCAGGAGAGTGGTAAAGTACTGTTTTCTCTAAGTCTGAAGGCTGCCCACACTGTGCCTGCGTGGTGCGGCTTGCATCTTCGCCTTTGGGAAGCTGCCAATCGCCGATTCTCCCGCAGGCGAAGAAGCGGCTTCTTCGCACACAGAGCATTGTGGCGAGCGCAGGGAGCTCCTGAGAGCGGTTTGTGCCGAAAGAAGCCCGGGACCGGCACTTAGCTTCGGAGAGCTGCGTATCTGCGTCTTCTGCGTGTCTTGCCGCTCTACACTCAGCAAAAAGCTTTTCCAGCATATCTTGCAAAGAGAAACTCTGCCAGGAAAGAAAACATCCAAAATCTTGTTCTAAAGCTTGCACGGAGGTCTGCAAAGAGTTTGGCAAGAATGAAAGGTAGTTGTCCAAAACTCGTTCTTTTCCAATATAATAACCATGGAAAAGGCAGGAGAGTGGTAAAGTACTGTTTTCTCTAAGTCTGAAGGCTGCCCACACTGTGCCTGTGTGGTGCGGCTTGCATCTTCGCCTTTGGGAAACTGCCGCTCGCCGATTCTCCCGGAGGCGAAGAAGCGGCTTCTTCGCACACAGAGCATTGTGGCGAGCGCAGGGAGCTCCTGAGAGCGGTTTGTGCCGAAAGAAGCCCGGGACCGGCACTTAGCTTCGGAGAGCTGCGTATCTGCGTCTTCTGCGTGTCTTGCCGCTCTACACTCAGCAAAAAGCTTTTCCAGCATATCTTGCAAAGAGAAACTCTGCCAGGAAAGAAAACATCCAAAATCTTGTTCTAAAGCTTGCACGGAGGTCTGCAAAGAGTTTGGCAAGAATGAAAGGTAGTTGTCCAAAACTCGTTCTTTTCCAATAGAATAACCATGGAAAAGGCAGGAGAGTGGTAAAGTTCTGTTTTCTCTAAGTCTGAAGGCTGCCCACACTGTGCCTGTGTGGTGCAGCTTGCATCTTCGCCTTTGCGAAGCTGCCGCTCGCCGATTCTCCCGGAGGCAAAGAAGCGGCTTCTTCGCACACAGAGCATTGTGGCGAGCGCAGGGAGCTCCTGAGAGCGGTTTGTGCCGAAAGAAGCCCGGGACCGGCACTTAGCTTCGGAGAGCTGCGTATCTGCGTCTTCTGCGTGTCTTGCCGCTCTACACTCAGCAAAAAGCTTTTCCAGCATATCTTGCAAAGAGAAACTCTGCCAGGAAAGAAAACATCCAAAATCTTGTTCTAAAGCTTGCACGGAGGTCTGCAAAGAGTTTGGCAAGAATGAAAGGTAGTTGTCCAAAACTCGTTCTTTTCCAATATAATAACCATGGAAAAGGCAGGAGAGTGGTAAAGTTCTGTTTTCTCTAAGTCTGAAGGCTGCCCACACTGTGCCTGTGTGGTGCAGCTTGCATCTTCGCATTTGGGAAGCTGCCGCTCGCCGATTCTCCCGGAGGCGAAGAAGCGGCTTCTTCGCACACAGAGCATTGTGGCGAGCGCAGGGAGCTCCTGAGAGCGGTTTGTGCCGAAAGAAGCCCGGGACCGGCACTTAGCTTCGGAGAGCTGCGTATCTGCGTCTTCTGCGTGTCTTGCCGCTCTACACTCAGCAAAAAGCTTTTCCAGCATATCTTGCAAAGACAAACTCTGCCAGGAAAGAAAACATCCAAAATCTTGTTCTAAAGCTTGCACGGAGGTCTGCAAAGAGTTTGGCAAGAATGGAAGGTAGTTGTCCAAAACTCGTTCTTTTCCAATATAATAACCATGGAAAAGGCAGGAGAGTGGTAAAGTACTGTTTTCTCTAAGTCTGAAGGCTGCCCACACTGTGCCTGTGTGGTGCGGCTTGCATCTTTGCCTTTGGGAAGCTGCCGCTCGCCGATTCTCCCGGAGGCGAAGAAGCGGCTTCTTCGCACACAGAGCATTGTGGCGAGCGCAGGGAGCTCCTGAGAGCGGTTTGTGCCGAAAGAAGCCCGGGACCGGCACTTAGCTTCGGAGAGCTGCGTATCTGCGTCTTCTGCGTGTCTTGCCGCTCTACACTCAGCAAAAAGCTTTTCCAGCATATCTTGCAAAGAGAAACTCTGCCAGGAAAGCAAACATCCAAAATCTTGTTCTAAAGCTTGCATGGAGGTCTGCAAAGAGTTTGGCAAGAATGAAAGGTAGTTGTCCAAAACTCGTTCTTTTTCAATAGATTAACCATGGAAAAGGCAGGAGAGTGGTAAAGTTCTGTTTTCTCTAAGTCTGAAGGCTGCCCACACTGTGCCTGTGTGGTGCGGCATGCATCTTCGCCTTTGGGAAGCTGCCGCTGGCCGATTCTCCGGGAGGCGAAGAAGCGGCTTCTTCGCACACAGAGCATTGTGGTGAGCGCAGGGAGCTCCTGAGAGCGGTTTGTGCCGAAAGAAGCCCGGGACCGGCACTTAGCTTCGGAGAGCTGCGTATCTGCGTCTTCTGCGTGTCTTGCCGCTCTACACTCAGCAAAAAGCTTTTCCAGCATATCTTGCAAAGAGAAACTCTGCCAGGAAAGAAAACATCCAAAATCTTGTTCTAAAGCTTGCACGGAGGTCTGCAAAGAGTTTGGCAAGAATGAAAGGTAGTTGTCCAAAACTCGTTCTTTTCCAATAGAATAACCATGGAAAAGGCAGGAGAGTGGTAAAGTTCTGTTTTCTCTAAGTCTGAAGGCTGCCCACACTGTGCCTGTGTGGTGCAGCTTGCATCTTCGCATTTGGGAAGCTGCCGCTCGCCGATTCTCCCGGAGGCGAAGAAGCGGCTTCTTCGCACACAGAGCATTGTGGCGAGCGCAGGGAGCTCCTGAGAGCGGTTTGTGCCGAAAGAAGCCCGGGACCGGCACTTAGCTTCGGAGAGCTGCGTATCTGCGTCTTCTGCGTGTCTTGCCGCTCTACACTCAGCAAAAAGCTTTTCCAGCATATCTTGCAAAGAGAAACTCTGCCAGGAAAGAAAACATCCAAAATCTTGTTCTAAAGCTTGCACGGAGGTCTGCAAAGAGTTTGGCAAGAATGAAAGGTAGTTGTCCAAAACTCGTTCTTTTCCAATAGAATAACCATGGAAAAGGCAGGAGAGTGGTAAAGTACTGTTTTCTCTAAGTCTGAAGGCTGCCCACACTGTGCCTGTGTGGTGCAGAGTGCATCTTCGCCTTTGCGAAGCTGCCGCTCGCCGATTCTCCCGGAGGCGAAGAAGCGGCTTCTTCGCACACAGAGCATTGTGGCGAGCGCAGGGAGCTCCTGAGAGCGGTTTGTGCCGAAAGAAGCCCGGGACCGGCACTTAGCTTCGGAGAGCTGCGTATCTGCGTCTTCTGCGTGTCTTGCCGCTCTACACTCAGCAAAAAGCTTTTCCAGCATATCTTGCAAAGAGAAACTCTGCCAGGAAAGAATACATCCAAAATCTTGTTCTAAAGCTTGCACGGAGGTCTGCAAAGAGTTTGGCAAGAATGAAAGGTAGTTGTCCAAAACTCGTTCTTTTCCAATATAATAACCATGGAAAAGGCAGGAGCTTCGGAGAGCTGCGTATCTGCGTCTTCTGCGTGTCTTGCCGCTCTACACTCAGCAAAAAGCTTTTCCAGCATATCTTGCAAAGAGAAACTCTGCCAGGAAAGAAAACATCCAAAATCTTGTTCTAAAGCTTGCACGGAGGTCTGCAAAGAGTTTGGCAAGAATGAAAGGTAGTTGTCCAAAACTCGTTCTTTTCCAATAGAATAACCATGGAAAAGGCAGGAGAGTGGTAAAGTACTGTTTTCTCTAAGTCTGAAGGCTGCCCACACTGTGCCTGTGTGGTGCGGCTTGCATCTTCGCCTTTGGGAAGCTGCCGCTCGCCGATTCTCCCGCAGGCGAAGAAGCGGCTTCTTCGCACACAGAGCATTGTGGCGAGCGCAGGGAGCTCCTGAGAGCGGTTTGTGCCGAAAGAAGCCCGGGACTGGCACTTAGCTTCGGAGAGCTGCGTATCTGCGTCTTCTGCGTGTCTTGCCGCTCTACACTCAGCAAAAAGCTTTTCCAGCATATCTTGCAAAGAGAAACTCTGCCAGGAAAGAAAACATCCAAAATCTTGTTCTAAAGCTTGCACGGAGGTCTGCAAAGAGTTTGGCAAGAATGAAAGGTAGTTGTCCAAAACTCGTTCTTTTCCAATATAATAACTATGGAAAAGGCAGGAGAGTGGTAAAGTACTGTTTTCTCTAAGTCTGAAGGCTGCCCACACTGTGCCTGTGTGGTGCGGCTTGCATCTTCGCCTTTGGGAAACTGCCGCTCGCCGATTCTCCCGGAGGCGAAGAAGCGGCTTCTTCGCACACAGAGCATTGTGGCGAGCGCAGGGAGCTCCTGAGAGCGGTTTGTGCCGAAAGAAGCCCGGGACCGGCACTTAGCTTCGGAGAGCTGCGTATCTGCGTCTTCTGCGTGTCTTGCCGCTCTACACTCAGCAAAAAGCTTTTCCACCATATCTTGCAAAGAGAAACTCTGCCAGGAAAGAAAACATCCAAAATCTTGTTCTAAAGCTTGCACGGAGGTCTGCAAAGAGTTTGGCAAGAATGAAAGGTAGTTGTCCAAAACTCGTTCTTTTCCAATAGAATAACCATGGAAAAGGCAGGAGAGTGGTAAAGTACTGTTTTCTCTAAGTCTGAAGGCTGCCCACACTGTGCCTGTGTGCTGCAGCTTGCATCTTTGCCTTTGGGAAACTGCCGCTCGCCGATTCTCCCGGAGGCGAAGAAGCGGCTTCTTCGCACACAGAGCATTGTGGCGAGCGCAGGGAGCTCCTGAGAGCGGTTTGTGCCGAAAGAAGCCCGGGACCGGCACTTAGCTTCGGAGAGCTGCGTATCTGCGTCTTCTGCGTGTCTTGCCGCTCTACACTCAGCAAAAAGCTTTTCCACCATATCTTGCAAAGAGAAACTCTGCCAGGAAAGAAAACATCCAAAATCTTGTTCTAAAGCTTGCACGGAGGTCTGCAAAGAGTTTGGCAAGAATGAAAGGTAGTTGTCCAAAACTCGTTCTTTTCCAATATAATAACCATGGAAAAGGCAGGAGAGTGGTAAAGTACTGTTTTCTCTAAGTCTGAAGGCTGCCCACACTGTGCCTGTGTGGTGCAGAGTGCATCTTCGCCTTTGCGAAGCTGCCGCTCGCCGATTCTCCCGGAGGCGAAGAAGCGGCTTCTTCGCACACAGAGCATTGTGGCGAGCGCAGGGAGCTCCTGAGAGCGGTTTGTGCCGAAAGAAGCCCGGGACCGGCACTTAGCTTCGGAGAGCTGCGTATCTGCGTCTTCTGCGTGTCTTGCCGCTCTACACTCAGCAAAAAGCTTTTCCAGCATATCTTGCAAAGAGAAACTCTGCCAGGAAAGAAAACATCCAAAATCTTGTTCTAAAGCTTGCACGGAGGTCTGCAAAGAGTTTGGCAAGAATGAAAGGTAGTTGTCCAAAACTCGTTCTTTTACAATATAATAACCATGGAAAAGGCCGGAGAGTGGTACTGTTTTCTCTAAGTCTGAAGGCTGCCCACACTGTGCCTGCGTGGTGCGGCTTGCATCTTCGCCTTTGGGAAGCTGCCGCTCGCCGATTCTCCCGGAGGCGAAGAAGCGGCTTCTTCGCACACAGAGCATTGTGGCGAGCGCAGGGAGCTCCTGAGAGCGGTTTGTGCCGAAAGAAGCCCGGGACTGGCACTTAGCTTCGGAGAACTGCGTATCTGCGTCTTCTGCGTGTCTTGCCGCTCTACACTCAGCAAAAAGCTTTTCCAGCATATCTTGCAAAGAGAAACTCTGCCAGGAAAGAAAACATCCAAAATCTTGTTCTAAAGCTTGCACGGAGGTCTGCAAAGAGTTTGGCAAGAATGAAAGGTAGTTGTCCAAAACTCGTTCTTTTCAATATAATAACCATGGAAAAGGCAGGAGAGTGGTAAAGTACTGGTTTCTCTAAGTCTGAAGGCTGCCCACACTGTGCCTGTGTGGTGCGGCTTGCATCTTCGCCTTTGGGAAGCTGCCGCTCGCCGATTCTCCCGCAGGCGAAGAAGCGGCTTCTTCGCACACAGAGCATTGTGGCGAGCGCAGGGAGCTCCTGAGAGCGGTTTGTGCCGAAAGAAGCCCGGGACCGGCACTTAGCTTCGGAGAGCTGCGTATCTGCGTCTTCTGCGTGTCTTGCCGCTCTACACTCAGCAAAAAGCTTTTCCAGCATATCTTGCAAAGAGAAACTCTGCCAGGAAAGAAAACATCCAAAATCTTGTTCTAAAGCTTGCACGGAGGTCTGCAAAGAGTTTGGCAAGAATGAAAGGTAGTTGTCCAAAGCTCGTTCTTTTCCAATATAATAACCATGGAAAAGGCAGGAGAGTGGTAAAGTATTGTTTTCTCTAAGTCTGAAGGCTGCCCACACTGTGCCTGCGTGGTGCGGCTTGCATCTTCGCCTTTGGGAAGCTGCCGCTCGCCGATTCTCCCGGAGGCGAAGAAGCGGCTTCTTCGCACACAGAGCATTGTGGCGAGCGCAGGGAGCTCCTGAGAGCGGTTTGTGCCGAAAGAAGCCGTGGACCGGCACTTAGCTTCGGAGAGCTGCGTATCTGCGTCTTCTGCGTGTCTTGCCGCTCTACACTCAGCAAAAAGCTTTTCCACCATATCTTGCAAAGAGAAACTCTGTCAGGAAAGAAAACATCCAAAATCTTGTTCTAAAGCTTGCACGGAGGTCTGCAAAGAGTTTGGCAAGAATGAAAGGTAGTTGTCCAAAACTCGTTCTTTTCCAATAGAATAACCATGGAAAAGGCAGGAGAGTGGTAAAGTACTGTTTTCTCTAAGTCTGAAGGCTGCCCACACTGTGCCTGTGTGGTGCGGCTTGCATCTTCGCCTTTGGGAAGCTGCCGCTCGCCGATTCTCCCGGAGGCGAAGAAGCGGCTTCTTCGCACACAGAGCATTGTGGCGAGCGCAGGGAGCTCCTGAGAGCGGTTTGTGCCGAAAGAAGCCCGGGACCGGCACTTAGCTTCGGAGAGCTGCGTATCTGCGTCTTCTGCGTGTCTTGCCGCTCTACACTCAGCAAAAAGCTTTTCCACCATATCTTGCAAAGAGAAACTCTGCCAGGAAAGAAAACATCCAAAATCTTGTTCTAAAGCTTGCACGGAGGTCTGCAAAGAGTTTGGCAAGAATGAAAGGTAGTTGTCCAAAACTCGTTCTTTTCCAATATAATAACCATGGAAAAGGCAGGAGAGTGGTAAAGTACTGTTTTCTCTAAGTCTGAAGGCTGCCCATACTGTGCCTGTGTGCTGCAGCTTGCATCTTTGCCTTTGGGAAACTGCCGCTCGCCGATTCTCCCGGAGGCGAAGAAGCGGCTTCTTCGCACACAGAGCATTGTGGCGAGCGCAGGGAGCTCCTGAGAGCGGTTTGTGCCGAAAGAAGCCCGGGACCGGCACTTAGCTTCGGAGAGCTGCGTATCTGCGTCTTCTGTGTGTCTTGCCGCTCTACACTCAGCAAAAAGCTTTTCCAGCATATCTTGCAAAGAGAAACTCTGCCAGGAAAGAAAACATCCAAAATCTTGTTCTAAAGCTTGCACGGAGGTCTGCAAAGAGTTTGGCAAGAATGAAAGGTAGTTGTCCAAAACTCGTTCTTTTCCAATATAATAACCATGGAAAAGGCAGGAGAGTGGTAAAGTACTGTTTTCTCTAAGTCTGAAGGCTGCCCACACTGTGCCTGTGTGGTGCAGCTTGCATCTTCGCCTTTGCGAAGCTGCCGCTCGCCGATTCTCCCGCAGGCAAAGAAGCGGCTTCTTCGCACACAGAGCATTGCGGCGAGCGCAGGGAGCTCCTGAGAGCGGTTTGTGCCGAAAGAAGCCCGGGACCGGCACTTAGCTTCGGAGAGCTGCGTATCTGCGTCTTCTGCGTGTCTTGCCGCTCTACACTCAGCAAAAAGCTTTTCCAGCATATCTTGCAAAGAGAAACTCTGCCAGGAAAGAAAACATCCAAAATCTTGTTCTAAAGCTTGCACGGAGGTCTGCAAAGAGTTTGGCAAGAATGAAAGGTAGTTGTCCAAAACTCGTTCTTTTCCAATATAATAACCATGGAAAAGGCAGGAGAGTGGTAAAGTACTGTTTTCTCTAAGTCTGAAGGCTGCCCACACTGTGCCTGTGTGGTGCGGCTTGCATCTTCGTCTTTGGGAAGCTGCCGCTCGCCGATTCTCCCGGAGGCGAAGAAGCGGCTTCTTCGCACACAGAGCATTGTGGCGAGCGCAGGGAGCTCCTGAGAGCGGTTTGTGCCGAAAGAAGCCCGGGACCGGCACTTAGCTTCGGAGAGCTGCGTATCTGCGTCTTCTGCGTGTCTTGCCGCTCTACACTCAGCAAAAAGCTTTTCCAGCATATCTTGCAAAGAGAAACTCTGCCAGGAAAGAAAACATCCAAAATCTTGTTCTAAAGCTTGCACGGAGGTCTGCAAAGAGTTTGGCAAGAATGAAAGGTAGTTGTCCAAAACTCGTTCTTTTCCAATATAATAACCATGGAAAAGGCAGGAGAGTGGTAAAGTACTGGTTTCTCTAAGTCTGAAGGCTGCCCACACTGTGCCTGTGTGGTGCGGCTTGCATCTTCGCCTTTGGGAAGCTGCCGCTCGCCGATTCTCCCGCAGGCGAAGAAGCGGCTTCTTCGCACACAGAGCATTGTGGCGAGCGCAGGGAGCTCCTGAGAGCGGTTTGTGCCGAAAGAAGCCCGGGACCGGCACTTAGCTTCGGAGAGCTGCGTATCTGCGTCTTCTGCGTGTCTTGCCGCTCTACACTCAGCAAAAAGCTTTTCCAGCATATCTTGCAAAGAGAAACTCTGCCAGGAAAGAAAACATCCAAAATCTTGTTCTAAAGCTTGCACGGAGGTCTGCAAAGAGTTTGGCAAGAATGAAAGGTAGTTGTCCAAAACTCGTTCTTTTCCAATATAATAACCATGGAAAAGGCAGGAGAGTGGTAAAGTACTGTTTTCTCTAAGTCTGAAGGCTGCCCACACTGTGCCTGCGTGGTGCGGCTTGCATCTTCGCCTTTGGGAAGCTGCCGCTCGCCGATTCTCCCGGAGGCGAAGAAGCGGCTTCTTCGCACACAGAGCATTGTGGCGAGCGCAGGGAGCTCCTGAGAGCGGTTTGTGCCGAAAGAAGCCCGGGACCGGCACTTAGCTTCGGAGAGCTGCGTATCTGCGTCTTCTGCGTGTCTTGCCGCTCTACACTCAGCAAAAAGCTTTTCCAGCATATCTTGCAAAGAGAAACTCTGCCAGGAAAGAAAACATCCAAAATCTTGTTCTAAAGCTTGCACGGAGGTCTGCAAAGAGTTTGGCAAGAATGAAAGGTAGTTGTCCAAAACTCGTTCTTTTCCAATATAATAACCATGGAAAAGGCAGGAGAGTGGTAAAGTTCTGTTTTCTCTAAGTCTGAAGGCTGACCACACTGTGCCTGCGTGGTGCGGCTTGCATCTTCGCCTTTGGGAAACTGCCGCTCGCCGATTCTCCCGGAGGCGAAGAAGCGGCTTCTTCGCACACAGAGCATTGTGGCGAGCGCAGGGAGCTCCTGAGAGCGGTTTGTGCCGAAAGAAGCCCGGGACCGGCACTTAGCTTCGGAGAGCTGTGTATCGGCGTCTTCTGCGTGTCTTGCCGCTCTACACTCAGCAAAAAGCTTTTCCAGCATATCTTGCAAAGAGAAACTCTGCCAGGAAAGAAAACATCCAAAATCTTGTTCTAAAGCTTGCACGGAGGTCTGCAAAGAGTTTGGCAAGAATGAAAGGTAGTTGTCCAAAACTCGTTCTTTTCCAATATAATAACCATGGAAAAGGCAGGAGAGTGGTAAAGTACTGTTTTCTCTAAGTCTGAAGGCTGCCCACACTGTGCCTGTGTGGTGCAGCTTGCATCTTCGCCTTTGGGAAGCTGCCGCTCGCCGATTCTCCCGGAGGCGAAGAAGCGGCTTCTTCGCACACAGAGCATTGTGGCGAGCGCAGGGATCTCCTGAGAGCGGTTTGTGCCGAAAGAAGCCCGGGACCGGCACTTAGCTTCGGAGAGCTGCGTATCTGCGTCTTCTGCGTGTCTTGCCGCTCTACACTCAGCAAAAAGCTTTTCCACCATATCTTGCAAAGAGAAACTCTGCCAGGAAAGAAAACATCCAAAATCTTGTTCTAAAGCTTGCACGGAGGTCTGCAAAGAGTTTGGCAAGAATGAAAGGTAGTTGTCCAAAACTCGTTCTTTTCCAATAGAATAACCATGGAAAAGGCAGGAGAGTGGTAAAGTACTGGTTTCTCTAAGTCTGAAGGCTGCCCACACTGTGCCTGCGTGGTGCGGCTTGCATCTTCGCCTTTGGGAAGCTGCCGCTCGCCGATTCTCCCGCAGGCGAAGAAGCGGCTTCTTCGCACACAGAGCATTGTGGCGAGCGCAGGGAGCTCCTGAGAGCGGTTTGTGCCGAAAGAAGCCCGGGACCGGCACTTAGCTTCGGAGAGCTGCGTATCTGCGTCTTCTGTGTGTCTTGCCGCTCTACACTCAGCAAAAAGCTTTTCCAGCATATCTTGCAAAGAGAAACTCTGCCAGGAAAGAAAACATCCAAAATCTTGTTCTAAAGCTTGCACGGAGGTCTGCAAAGAGTTTGGCAAGAATGAAAGGTAGTTGTCCAAAACTCGTTCTTTTCCAATATAATAACCATGGAAAAGGCAGGAGAGTGGTAAAGTACTGTTTTCTCTAAGTCTGAAGGCTGCCCACACTGTGCCTGTGTGGTGCAGCTTGCATCTTCGCCTTTGCGAAGCTGCCGCTCGCCGATTCTCCCGCAGGCAAAGAAGCGGCTTCTTCGCACACAGAGCATTGCGGCGAGCGCAGGGAGCTCCTGAGAGCGGTTTGTGCCGAAAGAAGCCCGGGACCGGCACTTAGCTTCGGAGAGCTGCGTATCTGCGTCTTCTGCGTGTCTTGCCGCTCTACACTCAGCAAAAAGCTTTTCCAGCATATCTTGCAAAGAGAAACTCTGCCAGGAAAGAAAACATCCAAAATCTTGTTCTAAAGCTTGCACGGAGGTCTGCAAAGAGTTTGGCAAGAATGAAAGGTAGTTGTCCAAAACTCGTTCTTTTCCAATATAATAACCATGGAAAAGGCAGGAGAGTGGTAAAGTACTGTTTTCTCTAAGTCTGAAGGCTGCCCACACTGTGCCTGTGTGGTGCGGCTTGCATCTTCGTCTTTGGGAAGCTGCCGCTCGCCGATTCTCCCGGAGGCGAAGAAGCGGCTTCTTCGCACACAGAGCATTGTGGCGAGCGCAGGGAGCTCCTGAGAGCGGTTTGTGCCGAAAGAAGCCCGGGACCGGCACTTAGCTTCGGAGAGCTGCGTATCTGCGTCTTCTGCGTGTCTTGCCGCTCTACACTCAGCAAAAAGCTTTTCCAGCATATCTTGCAAAGAGAAACTCTGCCAGGAAAGAAAACATCCAAAATCTTGTTCTAAAGCTTGCACGGAGGTCTGCAAAGAGTTTGGCAAGAATGAAAGGTAGTTGTCCAAAACTCGTTCTTTTCCAATATAATAACCATGGAAAAGGCAGGAGAGTGGTAAAGTACTGGTTTCTCTAAGTCTGAAGGCTGCCCACACTGTGCCTGTGTGGTGCGGCTTGCATCTTCGCCTTTGGGAAGCTGCCGCTCGCCGATTCTCCCGCAGGCGAAGAAGCGGCTTCTTCGCACACAGAGCATTGTGGCGAGCGCAGGGAGCTCCTGAGAGCGGTTTGTGCCGAAAGAAGCCCGGGACCGGCACTTAGCTTCGGAGAGCTGCGTATCTGCGTCTTCTGCGTGTCTTGCCGCTCTACACTCAGCAAAAAGCTTTTCCAGCATATCTTGCAAAGAGAAACTCTGCCAGGAAAGAAAACATCCAAAATCTTGTTCTAAAGCTTGCACGGAGGTCTGCAAAGAGTTTGGCAAGAATGAAAGGTAGTTGTCCAAAACTCGTTCTTTTCCAATATAATAACCATGGAAAAGGCAGGAGAGTGGTAAAGTACTGTTTTCTCTAAGTCTGAAGGCTGCCCACACTGTGCCTGCGTGGTGCGGCTTGCATCTTCGCCTTTGGGAAGCTGCCGCTCGCCGATTCTCCCGGAGGCGAAGAAGCGGCTTCTTCGCACACAGAGCATTGTGGCGAGCGCAGGGAGCTCCTGAGAGCGGTTTGTGCCGAAAGAAGCCCGGGACCGGCACTTAGCTTCGGAGAGCTGCGTATCTGCGTCTTCTGCGTGTCTTGCCGCTCTACACTCAGCAAAAAGCTTTTCCAGCATATCTTGCAAAGAGAAACTCTGCCAGGAAAGAAAACATCCAAAATCTTGTTCTAAAGCTTGCACGGAGGTCTGCAAAGAGTTTGGCAAGAATGAAAGGTAGTTGTCCAAAACTCGTTCTTTTCCAATATAATAACCATGGAAAAGGCAGGAGAGTGGTAAAGTTCTGTTTTCTCTAAGTCTGAAGGCTGACCACACTGTGCCTGCGTGGTGCGGCTTGCATCTTCGCCTTTGGGAAACTGCCGCTCGCCGATTCTCCCGGAGGCGAAGAAGCGGCTTCTTCGCACACAGAGCATTGTGGCGAGCGCAGGGAGCTCCTGAGAGCGGTTTGTGCCGAAAGAAGCCCGGGACCGGCACTTAGCTTCGGAGAGCTGTGTATCGGCGTCTTCTGCGTGTCTTGCCGCTCTACACTCAGCAAAAAGCTTTTCCAGCATATCTTGCAAAGAGAAACTCTGCCAGGAAAGAAAACATCCAAAATCTTGTTCTAAAGCTTGCACGGAGGTCTGCAAAGAGTTTGGCAAGAATGAAAGGTAGTTGTCCAAAACTCGTTCTTTTCCAATATAATAACCATGGAAAAGGCAGGAGAGTGGTAAAGTACTGTTTTCTCTAAGTCTGAAGGCTGCCCACACTGTGCCTGTGTGGTGCAGCTTGCATCTTCGCCTTTGGGAAGCTGCCGCTCGCCGATTCTCCCGGAGGCGAAGAAGCGGCTTCTTCGCACACAGAGCATTGTGGCGAGCGCAGGGATCTCCTGAGAGCGGTTTGTGCCGAAAGAAGCCCGGGACCGGCACTTAGCTTCGGAGAGCTGCGTATCTGCGTCTTCTGCGTGTCTTGCCGCTCTACACTCAGCAAAAAGCTTTTCCACCATATCTTGCAAAGAGAAACTCTGCCAGGAAAGAAAACATCCAAAATCTTGTTCTAAAGCTTGCACGGAGGTCTGCAAAGAGTTTGGCAAGAATGAAAGGTAGTTGTCCAAAACTCGTTCTTTTCCAATAGAATAACCATGGAAAAGGCAGGAGAGTGGTAAAGTACTGGTTTCTCTAAGTCTGAAGGCTGCCCACACTGTGCCTGCGTGGTGCGGCTTGCATCTTCGCCTTTGGGAAGCTGCCGCTCGCCGATTCTCCCGCAGGCGAAGAAGCGGCTTCTTCGCACACAGAGCATTGTGGCGAGCGCAGGGAGCTCCTGAGAGCGGTTTGTGCCGAAAGAAGCCCGGGACCGGCACTTAGCTTCGGAGAGCTGCGTATCTGCGTCTTCTGCGTGTCTTGCCGCTCTACACTCAGCAAAAAGCTTTTCCAGCATATCTTGCAAAGAGAAACTCTGCCAGGAAAGAAAACATCCAAAATCTTGTTCTAAAGCTTGCACGGAGGTCTGCAAAGAGTTTGGCAAGAATGAAAGGTAGTTGTCCAAAACTCGTTCTTTTCCAATATAATAACCATGGAAAAGGCAGGAGAGTGGTAAAGTACTGTTTTCTCTAAGTCTGAAGGCTGCCCACACTGTGCCTGTGTGGTGCGGCTTGCATCTTCGCCTTTGGGAAACTGCCGCTCGCCGATTCTCCCGGAGGCGAAGAAGCGGCTTCTTCGCACACAGAGCATTGTGGCGAGCGCAGGGAGCTCCTGAGAGCGGTTTGTGCCGAAAGAAGCCCGGGACCGGCACTTAGCTTCGGAGAGCTGTGTATCTGCGTCTTCTGCGTGTCTTGCCGCTCTACACTCAGCAAAAAGCTTTTCCAGCATATCTTGCAAAGAGAAACTCTGCCAGGAAAGAAAACATCCAAAATCTTGTTCTAAAGCTTGCACGGAGGTCTGCAAAGAGTTTGGCAAGAATGAAAGGTAGTTGTCCAAAACTCGTTCTTTTCCAATATAATAACCATGGAAAAGGCAAGAGAGTGGTAAAGTACTGTTTTCTCTAAGTCTGAAGGCTGCCCACACTGTGCCTGTGTGGTGCAGCTTGCATCTTCGCCTTTGGGAAGCTGCCGCTCGCCGATTCTCCCGGAGGCGAAGAAGCGGCTTCTTCGCACACAGAGCATTGTGGCGAGCGCAGGGATCTCCTGAGAGCGGTTTGTGCCGAAAGAAGCCCGGGACCGGCACTTAGCTTCGGAGAGCTGCGTATCTGCGTCTTCTGCGTGTCTTGCCGCTCTACACTCAGCAAAAAGCTTTTCCACCATATCTTGCAAAGAGAAACTCTGCCAGGAAAGAAAACATCCAAAATCTTGTTCTAAAGCTTGCACGGAGGTCTGCAAAGAGTTTGGCAAGAATGAAAGGTAGTTGTCCAAAACTCGTTCTTTTCCAATAGAATAACCATGGAAAAGGCAGGAGAGTGGTAAAGTACTGTTTTCTCTAAGTCTGAAGGCTGCCCACACTGTGCCTGTGTGCTGCAGCTTGCATCTTTGCCTTTGGGAAACTGCCGCTCGCCGATTCTCCCGGAGGCGAAGAAGCGGCTTCTTCGCACACAGAGCATTGTGGCGAGCGCAGGGAGCTCCTGAGAGCGGTTTGTGCCGAAAGAAGCCCCGGACCGGCACTTAGCTTCGGAGAGCTGCGTATCTGCGTCTTCTGCGTGTCTTGCCGCTCTACACTCAGCAAAAAGCTTTTCCACCATATCTTGCAAAGAGAAACTCTGCCAGGAAAGAAAACATCCAAAATCTTGTTCTAAAGCTTGCACGGGGGTCTGCAAAGAGTTTGGCAAGAATGAAAGGTAGTTGTCCAAAACTCGTTCTTTTCCAATAGAATAACCATGGAAAAGGCAGGAGAGTGGTAAAGTACTGTTTTCTCTAAGTCTGAAGGCTGCCCACACTGTGCCTGTGTGGTGCAGCTTGCATCTTTGCCTTTGGGAAGCTGCCGCTCGCCGATTCTCCCGGAGGCGAAGAAGCGGCTTCTTCGCACACAGAGCATTGTGGCGAGCGCAGGGAGCTCCTGAGAGCGGTTTGTGCCGAAAGAAGCCCGGGACCGGCACTTAGCTTCGGAGAGCTGCGTATCTGCGTCTTCTGCGTGTCTTGCCGCTCTACACTCAGCAAAAAGCTTTTCCAGCATATCTTGCAAAGAGAAACTCTGCCAGGAAAGAAAACATCCAAAATCTTGTTCTAAAGCTTGCACGGAGGTCTGCAAAGAGTTTGGCAAGAATGAAAGGTAGTTGTCCAAAACTCGTTCTTTTCCAATATAATAACCATGGAAAAGGCAGGAGCTTCGGAGAGCTGCGTATCTGCGTCTTCTGCGTGTCTTGCCGCTCTACACTCAGCAAAAAGCTTTTCCAGCATATCTTGCAAAGAGAAACTCTGCCAGGAAAGAAAACATCCAAAATCTTGTTCTAAAGCTTGCACGGAGGTCTGCAAAGAGTTTGGCAAGAATGAAAGGTAGTTGTCCAAAACTCGTTCTTTTCCAATAGAATAACCATGGAAAAGGCAGGAGAGTGGTAAAGTACTGTTTTCTCTAAGTCTGAAGGCTGCCCACACTGTGCCTGTGTGGTGCGGCTTGCATCTTCGCCTTTGGGAAGCTGCCGCTCGCTGATTCTCCCGCAGGCGAAGAAGCGGCTTCTTCGCACACAGAGCATTGTGGCGAGCGCAGGGAGCTCCTGAGAGCGGTTTGTGCCGAAAGAAGCCCGGGACCGGCACTTAGCTTCGGAGAGCTGCGTATCTGCGTCTTCTGCGTGTCTTGCCGCTCTACACTCAGCAAAAAGCTTTTCCACCATATCTTGCAAAGAGAAACTCTGCCAGGAAAGAAAACATCCAAAATCTTGTTCTAAAGCTTGCACGGAGGTCTGCAAAGAGTTTGGCAAGAATGAAAGGTAGTTGTCCAAAGCTCGTTCATTTCCAATATAATAACCATGGAAAAGGCAGGAGAGTGGTAAAGTACTGTTTTCTCTAAGTCTGAAGGCTGCCCACACTGTGCCTGCGTGGTGCGGCTTGCATCTTCGCCTTTGGGAAGCTGCCGCTCGCCGATTCTCCCGCAGGCGAAGAAGCGGCTTCTTCGCACACAGAGCATTGTGGCGAGCGCAGGGAGCTCCTGAGAGCGGTTTGTGCCGAAAGAAGCCCGGGACCGGCACTTAGCTTCGGAGAGCTGCGTATCTGCGTCTTCTGCGTGTCTTGCCGCTCTACACTCAGCAAAAAGCTTTTCCAGCATATCTTGCAAAGAGAAACTCTGCCAGGAAAGAAAACATCCAAAATCTTGTTCTAAAGCTTGCACGGAGGTCTGCAAAGAGTTTGGCAAGAATGAAAGGTAGTTGTCCAAAACTCGTTCTTTTCCAATATAATAACCATGGAAAAGGCAGGAGAGTGGTAAAGTACTGTTTTCTCTAAGTCTGAAGGCTGCCCACACTGTGCCTGTGTGGTGCGGCTTGCATCTTCGCCTTTGGGAAACTGCCGCTCGCCGATTCTCCCGGAGGCGAAGAAGCGGCTTCTTCGCACACAGAGCATTGTGGCGAGCGCAGGGAGCTCCTGAGAGCGGTTTGTGCCGAAAGAAGCCCGGGACCGGCACTTAGCTTCGGAGAGCTGCGTATCTGCGTCTTCTGCGTGTCTTGCCGCTCTACACTCAGCAAAAAGCTTTTCCAGCATATCTTGCAAAGAGAAACTCTGCCAGGAAAGAAAACATCCAAAATCTTGTTCTAAAGCTTGCACGGAGGTCTGCAAAGAGTTTGGCAAGAATGAAAGGTAGTTGTCCAAAACTCGTTCTTTTCCAATAGAATAACCATGGAAAAGGCAGGAGAGTGGTAAAGTACTGTTTTCTCTAAGTCTGAAGGCTGCCCACACTGTGCCTGTGTGGTGCAGCTTGCATCTTCGCCTTTGGGAAGCTGCCGCTCGCCGATTCTCCCGGAGGCGAAGAAGCGGCTTCTTCGCACACAGAGCATTGTGGCGAGCGCAGGGAGCTCCTGAGAGCGGTTTGTGCCGAAAGAAGCCCGGGACCGGCACTTAGCTTCGGAGAGCTGCGTATCTGCGTCTTCTGCGTGTCTTGCCGCTCTACACTCAGCAAAAAGCTTTTCCAGCATATCTTGCAAAGAGAAACTCTGCCAGGAAAGAAAACATCCAAAATCTTGTTCTAAAGCTTGCACGGAGGTCTGCAAAGAGTTTGGCAAGAATGAAAGGTAGTTGTCCAAAACTCGTTCTTTTCCAATAGAATAACCATGGAAAAGGCAGGAGAGTGGTAAAGTACTGTTTTCTCTAAGTCTGAAGGCTGCCCACACTGTGCCTGTGTGCTGCAGCTTGCATCTTTGCCTTTGGGAAACTGCCGCTCGCCGATTCTCCCGGAGGCGAAGAAGCGGCTTCTTCGCACACAGAGCATTGTGGCGAGCGCAGGGAGCTCCTGAGAGCGGTTTGTGCCGAAAGAAGCCCGGGACCGGCACTTAGCTTCGGAGAGCTGCGTATCTGCGTCTTCTGCGTGTCTTGCCGCTCTACACTCAGCAAAAAGCTTTTCCAGCATATCTTGCAAAGAGAAACTCTGCCAGGAAAGAAAACATCCAAAATCTTGTTCTAAAGCTTGCACGGAGGTCTGCAAAGAGTTTGGCAAGAATGAAAGGTAGTTGTCCAAAACTCGTTCTTTTCCAATATAATAACCATGGAAAAGGCAGGAGAGTGGTAAAGTACTGTTTTCTCTAAGTCTGAAGGCTGCCCACACTGTGCCTGTGTGGTGCAGCTTGCATCTTCGCCTTTGGGAAGCTGCCGCTCGCCGATTCTCCCGCAGGCGAAGAAGCGGCTTCTTCACACACAGAGCATTGTGGCGAGCGCAGGGAGCTCCTGAGAGCGGTTTGTGCCGAAAGAAGCCCGGGACCGGCACTTAGCTTCGGAGAGCTGCGTATCTGCGTCTTCTGCGTGTCTTGCCGCTCTACACTCAGCAAAAAGCTTTTCCACCATATCTTGCAAAGAGAAACTCTGCCAGGAAAGAAAACATCCAAAATCTTGTTCTAAAGCTTGCACGGAGGTCTGCAAAGAGTTTGGCAAGAATGAAAGGTAGTTGTCCAAAACTCGTTCTTTTCCAATAGAATAACCATGGAAAAGGCAGGAGAGTGGTAAAGTACTGTTTTATCTAAGTCTGAAGGCTGCCCACACTGTGCCTGTGTGCTTCAGCTTGCATCTTTGCCTTTGGGAAACTGCCGCTCGCCGATTCTCCCGCAGGCGAAGAAGCGGCTTCTTCGCACACAGAGCATTGTGGCGAGCGCAGGGAGCTCCTGAGAGCGGTTTGTGCCGAAAGAAGCCCGGGACCGGCACTTAGCTTCGGAGAGCTGCGTATCTGCGTCTTCTGCGTGTCTTGCCGCTCTACACTCAGCAAAAAGCTTTTCCAGCATATCTTGCAAAGAGAAACTCTGCCAGGAAAGAAAACATCCAAAATCTTGTTCTAAAGCTTGCACGGAGGTCTGCAAAGAGTTTGGCAAGAATGAAAGGTAGTTGTCCAAAACTCGTTCTTTTCCAATAGAATAACCATGGAAAAGGCAGGAGAGTGGTAAAGTACTGTTTTCTCTAAGTCTGAAGGCTGCCCACACTGTGCCTGTGTGGTGCAGCTTGCATCTTCGCCTTTGGGAAGCTGCCGCTCGCCGATTCTCCCGGAGGCGAAGAAGCGGCTTCTTCGCACACAGAGCATTGTGGCGAGCGCAGGGAGCTCCTGAGAGCGGTTTGTGCCGAAAGAAGCCCGGGACTGGCACTTAGCTTCGGAGAGCTGCGTATCTGCGTCTTCTGCGTGTCTTGCCGCTCTACACTCAGCAAAAAGCTTTTCCAGCATATCTTGCAAAGAGAAACTCTGCCAGGAAAGAAAACATTCAAAATCTTGTTCTAAAGCTTGCACGGAGGTCTGCAAAGAGTTTGGCAAGAATGAAAGGTAGTTGTCCAAAACTCGTTCTTTTCCAATAGAATAACAATGGAAAAGGCAGGAGAGTGGTAAAGTACTGGTTTCTCTAAGTCTGAAGGCTGCCCACACTGTGCCTGTGTGGTGCAGCTTGCATCTTCGCCTTTGCGAAGCTGCCGCTCGCCGATTCTCCCGCAGGCGAAGAAGCGGCTTCTTCGCACACAGAGCATTGTGGCGAGCGCAGGGAGCTCCTGAGAGCGGTTTGTGCCGAAAGAAGCCCGGGACCGGCACTTAGCTTCGGAGAGCTGCGTATCTGCGTCTTCTGCGTGTCTTGCCGCTCTACACTCAGCAAAAAGCTTTTCCACCATATCTTGCAAAGAGAAACTCTGCCAGGAAAGAAAACATCCAAAATCTTGTTCTAAAGCTTGCACGGAGGTCTGCAAAGAGTTTGGCAAGAATGAAAGGTAGTTGTCCAAAACTCGTTCTTTTCCAATATAATAACCATGGAAAAGGCAGGAGAGTGGTAAAGTACTGTTTTCTCTAAGTCTGAAGGCTGCCCACACTGTGCCTGCATGGTGCGGCTTGCATCTTTGCCTTTGGGAAGCTGCCGCTCGCCTATTCTCCCGCAGGCGAAGAAGCGGCTTCTTCGCACACAGAGCATTGTGGCGAGCGCAGGGAGCTCCTGAGAGCGGTTTGTGCCGAAAGAAGCCCGGGACCGGCACTTAGCTTCGGAGAGCTGCGTATCTGCGTCTTCTGCGTGTCTTGCCGCTCTACACTCAGCAAAAAGCTTTTCCAGCATATCTTGCAAAGAGAAACTCTGCCAGGAAAGAAAACATCCAAAATCTTGTTCTAAAGCTTGCACGGAGGTCTGCAAAGAGTTTGGCAAGAATGAAAGGTAGTTGTCCAAAACTCGTTCTTTTCCAATATAATAACCATGGAAAAGGCAGGAGAGTGGTAAAGTACTGTTTTCTCGAAGTCTGAAGGCTGCCCACACTGTGCCTGCATGGTGCGGCTTGCATCTTCGCCTTTGGGAAGCTGCCGCTCGCCGATTCTCCCGGAGGCGAAGAAGCGGCTTCTTCGCACACAGAGCATTGTGGCGAGCGCAGAGAGCTCCTGAGAGCGGTTTGTGCCGAAAGAAGCCCGGGACCGGCACTTAGCTTCGGAGAGCTGCGTATCTGCGTCTTCTGCGTGTCTTGCCGCTCTACACTCAGCAAAAAGCTTTTCCAGCATATCTTGCAAAGAGAAACTCTGCCAGGAAAGAAAACATCCAAAATCTTGTTTTAAAGCTTGCACGGAAGTCTGCAAAGAGTTTGGCAAGAATGAAAGGTAGTTGTCCAAAACTCGTTCTTTTCCAATATAATAACCATGGAAAAGGCAGGAGAGTGGTAAAGTTCTGTTTTCTCTAAGTCTGAAGGCTGCCCACACTGTGCCTGCATGGTGCGGCTTGCATCTTCGCCTTTGGGAAGCTGCCGCTCGCGGATTCTCCCGCAGGCAAAGAAGCGGCTTCTTCGCACACAGAGCATTGTGGCGAGCGTAGGGAGCTCCTGAGAGCGGTTTGTGCCGAAAGAAGCCCGGGACCGGCACTTAGCTTCGGAGAGCTGCGTATCTGCGTCTTCTGCGTGTCTTGCTGCTCTACACTCAGCCAAAAGCTTTTCCAGCATATCTTGCAAAGAGAAGCTCTGCCAGGAAAGAAAACATCCAAAATCTTGTTCTAAAGCTTGCACGGAGGTCTGCAAAGAGTTTGGCAAGAATGAAAGGTAGTTGTCCAAAACTCCTTCTTTTCCAATATAATAACCATGGAAAAGGCAGGAGAGTGGTAAAGTACTGGTTTCTCTGAGTCTGAAGGCTGCCCACACTGTGCCTGTGTGGTGCGGCTTGCATCTTTGCCTTTGGGAAGCTGCCGCTCGCCGATTCTCCCGGAGGCGAAGAAGCGGCTTCTTCGCACACAGAGCATTGTGGCGAGCGCAGGGAGCTCCTGAGAGCGGTTTGTGCCGAAAGAAGCCCGGGACCGGCACTTAGCTTCGGAGAGCTGCGTATCTGCGTCTTCTGCGTGTCTTGCCGCTCTACACTCAGCAAAAAGCTTTTCCAGCATATCTTGCAAAGAGAAACTCTGCCAGGAAAGAAAACATCCAAAATCTTGTTCTAAAGCTTGCACGGAGGTCTGCAAAGAGTTTGGCAAGAATGAAAGGTAGTTGTCCAAAACTCGTTCTTTTCCAATAGAATAACCATGGAAAAGGCAGGAGAGTGGTAAAGTACTGGTTTCTCTAAGTCTGAAGGCTGCCCACACTGTGCCTGTGTGGTGCAGCTTGCATCTTCGCCTTTGCGAAGCTGCCGCTCGCCGATTCTCCCGCAGGCAAAGAAGCGGCTTCTTCGCACACAGAGCATTGCGGCGAGCGCAGGGAGCTCCTGAGAGCGGTTTGTGCCGAAAGAAGCCCGGGACCGGCACTTAGCTTCGGAGAGCTGCGTATCTGCGTCTTCTGCGTGTCTTGCCGCTCTACACTCAGCAAAAAGCTTTTCCAGCATATCTTGCAAAGAGAAACTCTGCCAGGAAAGAAAACATCCAAAATCTTGTTCTAAAGCTTGCACGGAGGTCTGCAAAGAGTTTGGCAAGAATGAAAGGTAGTTGTCCAAAACTCGTTCTTTTCCAATAGAATAACCATGGAAAAGGCAGGAGAGTGGTAAAGTACTGTTTTCTCTAAGTCTGAAGGCTGCCCACACTGTGCCTGTGTGGTGCGGCTTGCATCTTCGCCTTTGGGAAGCTGCCGCTCGCCGATTCTCCCGCAGGCGAAGAAGCGGCTTCTTCGCACACAGAGCATTGTGGCGAGCGCAGGGAGCTCCTGAGAGCGGTTTGTGCCGAAAGAAGCCCGGGACCGGCACTTAGCTTCGGAGAGCTGCGTATCTGCGTCTTCTGCGTGTCTTGCCGCTCTACACTCAGCAAAAAGCTTTTCCACCATATCTTGCAAAGAGAAACTCTGCCAGGAAAGAAAACATCCAAAATCTTGTTCTAAAGCTTGCACGGAGGTCTGCAAAGAGTTTGGCAAGAATGAAAGGTAGTTGTCCAAAACTCGTTCTTTTCCAATAGAATAACCATGGAAAAGGCAGGAGAGTGGTAAAGTACTGTTTTCTCTAAGTCTGAAGGCTGCCCACACTGTGCCTGCGTGGTGCGGCTTGCATCTTCGCCTTTGGGAAGCTGCCGCTCGCCGATTCTCCCGCAGGCGAAGAAGCGGCTTCTTCGCACACAGAGCATTGTGGCGAGCGCAGGGAGCTCCTGAGAGCGGTTTGTGCCGAAAGAAGCCCGGGACCGGCACTTAGCTTCGGAGAGCTGCGTATCTGCGTCTTCTGCGTGTCTTGCCGCTC
Organism: Molothrus aeneus; assembly: GCF_037042795.1. Taxonomy (NCBI): domain Eukaryota; kingdom Metazoa; phylum Chordata; class Aves; order Passeriformes; family Icteridae; genus Molothrus; species Molothrus aeneus. The sequence goes on from NW_027098788.1 coordinate 117,715, forward strand.
TACACTCAGCAAAAAGCTTTTCCAGCATATCTTGCAAAGAGAAACTCTGCCAGGAAAGAAAACATCCAAAATCTTGTTCTAAAGCTTGCACGGAGGTCTGCCAAGAGTTTGGCAAGAATGAAAGGTAGTTGTCCAAAACTCGTTCTTTTCCAATATAATAACCATGGAAAAGGCAGGAGAGTGGTAAAGTACTGTTTTCTCTAAGTCTGAAGGCTGCCCACACTGTGCCTGCATGGTGCGGCTTGCATCTTCGCCTTTGGGAAACTGCCGCTCGCCTATTCTCCCGCAGGCGAAGAAGCGGCTTCTTCGCACACAGAGCATTGTGGCGAGCGCAGGGAGCTCCTGAGAGCGGTTTGTGCCGAAAGAAGCCCGGGACCGGCACTTAGCTTCGGAGAGCTGCGTATCTGCGTCTTCTGCGTGTCTTGCCGCTCTACACTCAGCAAAAAGCTTTTCCACCATATCTTGCAAAGAGAAACTCTGCCAGGAAAGAAAACATCCAAAATCTTGTTCTAAAGCTTGCACGGAGGTCTGCAAAGAGTTTGGCAAGAATGAAAGGTAGTTGTCCAAAACTCGTTCTTTTCCAATAGAATAACCATGGAAAAGGCAGGAGAGTGGTAAAGTACTGTTTTCTCTAAGTCTGAAGGCTGCCCACACTGTGCCTGTGTGGTGTGGCTTGCATCTTCGCCTTTGGGAAGCTGCCGCTCGCCGATTCTCCCGGAGGCGAAGAAGCGGCATCTTCGCACACAGAGCATTGTGGCGAGCGCAGGGAGCTCCTGAGAGCGGTTTGTGCCGAAAGAAGCCTGGGACCGGCACTTAGCTTCGGAGAGCTGCGTATCTGCGTCTTCTGCGTGTCTTGCCGCTCTACACTCAGCAAAAAGCTTTTCCACCATATCTTGCAAAGAGAAACTCTGCCAGGAAAGAAAACATCCAAAATCTTGTTCTAAAGCTTGCACGGAGGTCTGCAAAGAGTTTGGCAAGAATGAAAGGTAGTTGTCCAAAACTCGTTCTTTTCCAATATAATAACCATGGAAAAGGCAGGAGAGTGGTAAAGTACTGTTTTCTCTAAGTCTGAAGGCTGCCCACACTGTGCCTGCATGGTGCGGCTTGCATCTTCGCCTTTGGGAAGCTGCCGCTCGCCTATTCTCCCGCAGGCGAAGAAGCGGCTTCTTCGCACACAGAGCATTGTGGCGAGCGCAGGGAGCTCCTGAGAGCGGTTTGTGCCGAAAGAAGCCCGGGACCGGCACTTAGCTTCGGAGAGCTGCGTATCTGCGTCTTCTGCGTGTCTTGCCGCTCAACACTCAGCAAAAAGCTTTTCCACCATATCTTGCAAAGAGAAACTCTGCCAGGAAAGAAAACATCCAAAATCTTGTTCTAAAGCTTGCACGGAGGTCTGCAAAGAGTTTGGCAAGAATGAAAGGTAGTTGTCCAAAACTCGTTCTTTTCCAATAGAATAACCATGGAAAAGGCAGGAGAGTGGTAAAGTACTGTTTTCTCTAAGTCTGAAGGCTGCCCACACTGTGCCTGCATGGTGCGGCTTGCATCTTCGCCTTTGGGAAGCTGCCGCTCGCCGATTCTCCCGGAGGCGAAGAAGCAGCTTCTTCGCACACAGAGCATTGTGGCGAGCGCAGGGAGCTCCTGAGAGCGGTTTGTGCCGAAAGAAGCCCGGGACCGGCACTTAGCTTCGGAGAGCTGCGTATCTGTGTCTTCTGCGTGTCTTGCCGCTCTACACTCAGCAAAAAGCTTTTCCAGCATATCTTGCAAAGAGAAACTCTGCCAGGAAAGAAAACATCCAAAATCTTGTTCTAAAGCTTGCACGGAGGTCTGCAAAGAGTTTGGCAAGAATGAAAGGTAGTTGTCCAAAACTCGTTCTTTTCCAATATAATAACCATGGAAAAGGCAGGAGAGTGGTAAAGTACTGTTTTCTCTAAGTCTGAAGGCTGCCCACACTGTGCCTGCATGGTGCGCCTTGCATCTTCGCCTTTGGGAAGCTGCCGCTCGCCGATTCTCCCGGAGGCGAAGAAGCGGCTTCTTCGCACACAGAGCATTGTGGCGAGCGCAGGGAGCTCCTGAGAGCGGTTTGTGCCGAAAGAAGCCCGGGACCGGCACTTAGCTTCGGAGAGCTGCGTATCTGCGTCTTCTGCGTGTCTTGCCGCTCTACACTCAGCAAAAAGCTTTTCCACCATATCTTGCAAAGAGAAACTCTGCCAGGAAAGAAAACATCCAAAATCTTGTTCTAAAGCTTGCACGGAGGTCTGCAAAGAGTTTGGCAAGAATGAAAGGTAGTTGTCCAAAACTCGTTCTTTTCCAATATAATAACCATGGAAAAGGCAGGAGAGTGGTAAAGTACTGTTTTCTCTAAGTCTGAAGGCTGCCCACTCTGTGCCTGCATGGTGCGGCTTGCATCTTCGCCTTTGGGAAGCTGCCGCTCGCCGATTCTCCCGGAGGCGAAGAAGCGGCTTCTTCGCACACAGAGCATTGTGGCGAGCGCAGGGAGCTCCTGAGAGCGGTTTGTGCCGAAAGAAGCCCGGGACCGGCACTTAGCTTCGGAGAGCTGCGTATCTGTGTCTTCTGCGTGTCTTGCCGCTCTACACTCAGCAAAAAGCTTTTCCACCATATCTTGCAAAGAGAAACTCTGCCAGGAAAGAAAACATCCAAAATCTTGTTCTAAAGCTTGCACGGAGGTCTGCAAAGAGTTTGGCAAGAATGAAAGGTAGTTGTCCAAAACTCGTTCTTTTCCAATACAATAACCATGGAAAAGGCAGGAGAGTGGTAAAGTACTGTTTTCTCTAAGTCTGAAGGCTACCCACACTCTGCCTGCGTGGTGCAGCTTGCATCTTCGCCTTTGGGAAGCTGCCGCTCGCCGATTCTCCCGCAGGCGAAGAAGCGGCTTCTTCGCACACAGAGCATTGTGGCGAGCGCAGGGAGCTCCTGAGAGCGGTTTGTGCCGAAAGAAGCCCGGGACCGGCACTTAGCTTCGGAGAGCTGCGTATCTGCGTCTTCTGCATGTCTTGCCGCTCTACACTCAGCAAAAAGCTTTTCCACCATATCTTGCAAAGAGAAACTCTGCCAGGAAAGAAAACATCCAAAATCTTGTTCTAAAGCTTGCACGGAGGTCTGCAAAGAGTTTGGCAAGAATGAAAGGTAGTTGTCCAAAACTCGTTCTTTTCCAATATAATAACCATGGAAAAGGCAGGAGAGTGGTAAAGTACTGTTTTCTCTAAGTCTGAAGGCTGCCCACACTGTGCCTGCATGGTGCGGCTTGCATCTTCGCCTTTGGGAAGCTGCTGCTCGCCTATTCTCCCGCAGGCGAAGAAGCGGCTTCTTCGCACACAGAGCATTGTGGCGAGCGCAGGGAGCTCCTGAGAGCGGTTTGTGCCGAAAGAAGCCCGGGACCGGCACTTAGCTTCGGAGAGCTGCGTATCTGCGTCTTCTGCGTGTCTTGCCGCTCTACACTCAGCAAAAAGCTTTTCCAGCATATCTTGCAAAGAGAAACTCTGCCAGGAAAGAAAACATCCAAAATCTTGTTCTAAAGCTTGCACGGAGGTCTGCAAAGAGTTTGGCAAGAATGAAAGGTAGTTGTCCAAAACTCGTTCTTTTCCAATATAATAACCATGGAAAAGGCAGGAGAGTGGTAAAGTTCTGTTTTCTCTAAGTCTGAAGGCTGCCCACACTGTGCCTGTGTGGTGTGGCTTGCATCTTCGCCTTTGGGAAGCTGCCGCTCGCCGATTCTCCCGGAGGCGAAGAAGCGGCATCTTCGCACACAGAGCATTGTGGCGAGCGCAGGGAGCTCCTGAGAGCGGTTTGTGCCGAAAGAAGCCCGGGACCGGCACTTAGCTTCGGAGAGCTGCGTATCTGCGTCTTCTGCGTGTCTTGCCGCTCTACACTCAGCAAAAAGCTTTTCCAGCATATCTTGCAAAGAGAAACTCTGCCAGGAAAGAAAACATACAAAATCTTGTTCTAAAGCTTGCACGGAGGTCTGCAAAGAGTTTGGCAAGAATGAAAGGTAGTTGTCCAAAACTCGTTCTTTTCCAATATAATAACCATGGAAAAGGCAGGAGAGTGGTAAAGTACTGGTTTCTCTAAGTCTGAAGGCTGCCCACACTGTGCCTGTGTGGCGCAGCGTGCATCTTCGCCTTTGGGAAGCTGCCGCTCGCCTATTCTCCCGGAGGCAAAGAAGCGGCTTCTTCGCACACAGAGCATTGTGGCGAGCGCAGGGAGCTCCTGAGAGCGGTTTGTGCCGAAAGAAACCCGGGACCGGAACTTAGCTTCGGAGAGCTGCGTATCTGCGTCTTCTGCGTGTCTTGCCGCTCTACACTCAGCAAAAAGCTTTTCCACCATATCTTGCAAGGAGAAACTCTGCCAGGAAAGAAAACATCCAAAATCTTGTTCTAAAGCTTGCACGGAGGTCTGCAAAGAGTTTGGCAAGAATGAAAGGTAGTTGTCCAAAACTCGTTCTTTTCCAATATAATAACCATGGAAAAGGCAGGAGAGTGGTAAAGTTCTGTTTTCTCTAAATCTGAAGGCTGCCCACACTGTGCCTGCATGGTGCGGCTTGCATCTTCGCCTTTGGGAAGCTGCCGCTCGCCTATTCTCCCGCAGGCGAAGAAGCGGCTTCTTCGCACACAGAGCATTGTGGCGAGCGCAGGGAGCTCCTGAGAGCGGTTTGTGCCGAAAGAAGCCCGGGACCGGCACTTAGCTTCGGAGAGCTGCGTATCTGCGTCTTCTGCGTGTCTTGCCGCTCTACACTCAGCAAAAAGCTTTTCCACCATATCTTGCAAAGAGAAACTCTGCCAGGAAAGAAAACATCCAAAATCTTGTTCTAAAGCTTGCACGGAGGTCTGCAAAGAGTTTGGCAAGAATGAAAGGTAGTTGTCCAAAACTCGTTCTTTTCCAATAGAATAACCATGGAAAAGGCAGGAGAGTGGTAAAGTACTGTTTTCTCGAAGTCTGAAGGCTGCCCACACTGTGCCTGCATGGTGCGGCTTGCATCTTCGCCTTTGGGAAGCTGCCGCTCGCCGATTCTCCCGGAGGCGAAGAAGCGGCTTCTTCGCACACAGAGCATTGTGGCGAGCGCAGGGAGCTCCTGAGAGCGGTTTGTGCCGAAAGAAGCCCGGGACCGGCACTTAGCTTCGGAGAGCTGCGTATCTGCGTCTTCTGCGTGTCTTGCCGCTCTACACTCAGCAAAAAGCTTTTCCAGCATATCTTGCAAAGAGAAACTCTGCCAGGAAAGAAAACATCCAAAATCTTGTTCTAAAGCTTGCACGGAGGTCTGCAAAGAGTTTGGCAAGAATGAAAGGTAGTTGTCCAAAACTCGTTCTTTTCCAATAGAATAACCATGGAAAAGGCAGGAGAGTGGTAAAGTTCTGTTTTCTCTAAGTCTGAAGGCTGCCCACACTGTGCCTGTGTGGTGCGGCTTGCATCTTCGCCTTTGGGAAGCTGCCGCTCGCCGATTCTCCCGGAGGCGAAGAAGCGGCATCTTCGCACACAGAGCATTGTGGCGAGCGCAGGGAGCTCCTGAGAGCGGTTTGTGCCGAAAAAAGCCCGGGACCGGCACTTAGCTTCGAAGAGCTGCGTATCTGCGTCTTCTGCGTGTCTTGCCGCTCTACACTCAGCAAAAAGCTTTTCCAGCATATCTTGCAAAGAGAAACTCTGCCAGGAAAGAAAACATCCAAAATCTTGTTCTAAAGCTTGCACGGAGGTCTGCAAAGAGTTTGGCAAGAATGAAAGGTAGTTGTCCAAAACTCGTTCTTTTCCAATATAATAACCATGGAAAAGGCAGCAGAGTGGTAAAGTACTGTTTTCTCTAAGTCTGAAGGCTGCCCACACTGTGCCTGCATGGTGCGGCTTGCATCTTCGCCTTTGGGAAGCTGCCGCTCGCCTATTCTCCCGCAGGCGAAGAAGCGGCTTCTTCGCACACAGAGCATTGTGGCGAGCGCAGGGAGCTCCTGAGAGCGGTTTGTGCCGAAAGAAGCCCGGGACCGGCACTTAGCTTCGGAGAGCTGCGTATCTGCGTCTTCTGCGTGTCTTGCCGCTCTACACTCAGCAAAAAGCTTTTCCACCATATCTTGCAAAGAGAAACTCTGCCAGGAAAGAAAACATCCAAAATCTTGTTCTAAAGCTTGCACGGAGGTCTGCAAAGAGTTTGGCAAGAATGAAAGGTAGTTGTCCAAAACTCGTTCTTTTCCAATATAATAACCATGGAAAAGGCAGGAGAGTGGTAAAGTACTGTTTTCTCTAAGTCTGAAGGCTGCCCACACTGTGCCTGTGTGGCGCAGCGTGCATCTTCGCCTTTGGGAAGCTGCCGCTCGCCTATTCTCCCGGAGGCGAAGAAGCGGCTTCTTCGCACACAGAGCATTGTGGCGAGCGCAGGGAGCTCCTGAGAGCGGTTTGTGCCGAAAGAAGCCCGGGACCGGCACTTAGCTTCGGAGAGCTGCGTATCTGCGTCTTCTGCATGTCTTGCCGCTCTACACTCAGCAAAAAGCTTTTCCAGCATATCTTGCAAGGAGAAACTCTGCCAGGAAAGAAAACATCCAAAATCTTGTTCTAAAGCTTGCACGGAGGTCTGCAAAGAGTTTGGCAAGAATGAAAGGTAGTTGTCCAAAACTCGTTCTTTTCCAATATAATAACCATGGAAAAGGCAGGAGAGTGGTAAAGTTCTGTTTTCTCTAAACCTGAAGGCTGCCCACACTGTGCCTGCATGGTGCGGCTTGCATCTTCGCCTTTGGGAAGCTGCCGCTCGCCGATTCTCCCGGAGGCGAAGAAGCGGCTTCTTCGCACACAGAGCATTGTGGTGAGCGCAGGGAGCTCCTGAGAGCGGTTTGTGCCGAAAGAAGCCCGGGACCGGCACTTAGCTTCGGAGAGCTGCGTATCTGCGTCTTCTGCGTGTCTTGCCGCTCTACACTCAGCAAAAAGCTTTTCCACCATATCTTGCAAAGAGAAACTCTGCCAGGAAAGAAAACATCCAAAATCTTGTTCTAAAGCTTGCACGGAGGTCTGCAAAGAGTTTGGCAAGAATGAAAGGTAGTTGTCCAAAACTCGTTCTTTTCCAATATAATAACCATGGAAAAGGCAGGAGAGTGGTAAAGTACTGTTTTCTCTAAGTCTGAAGGCTGCCCACACTGTGCCTGCATGGTGCGGCTTGCATCTTCGCCTTTGGGAAGCTGCCGCTCGCCGATTCTCCCGGAGACGAAGAAGCGGCTTCTTCGCACACAGAGCATTGTGGCGAGCGCAGGGAGCTCCTGAGAGCGGTTTGTGCCGAAAGAAGCCCGGGACCGGCACTTAGCTTCGGAGAGATGCGTATCTGCGTCTTCTGCGTGTCTTGCCGCTCTACACTCAGCAAAAAGCTTTTCCACCATATCTTGCAAAGAGAAACTCTGCCAGGAAAGAAAACATCCAAAATCTTGTTCTAAAGCTTGCACGGAGGTCTGCAAAGAGTTTGGCAAGAATGAAAGGTAGTTGTCCAAAACTCGTTCTTTTCCAATATAATAACCATGGAAAAGGCAGGAGAGTGGTAAAGTTCTGTTTTCTCTAAACCTGAAGGCTGCCCACACTGTGCCTGCATGGTGCGGCTTGCATCTTCGCCTTTGGGAAGCTGCCGCTCGCCGATTCTCCCGGAGGCGAAGAAGCGGCTTCTTCGCACACAGAGCATTGTGGTGAGCGCAGGGAGCTCCTGAGAGCGGTTTGTGCCGAAAGAAGCCCGGGACCGGCACTTAGCTTCGGAGAGCTGCGTATCTGCGTCTTCTGCGTGTCTTGCCGCTCTACACTCAGCAAAAAGCTTTTCCACCATATCTTGCAAAGAGAAACTCTGCCAGGAAAGAAAACATCCAAAATCTTGTTCTAAAGCTTGCACGGAGGTCTGCAAAGAGTTTGGCAAGAATGAAAGGTAGTTGTCCAAAACTCGTTCTTTTCCAATATAATAACCATGGAAAAGGCAGGAGAGTGGTAAAGTACTGGTTTCTCTAAGTCTGAAGGCTGCCCACACTGTGCCTGCATGGTGCGGCTTGCATCTTCGCCTTTGGGAAGCTGCCGCTCGCCGATTCTCCCGCAGGCGAAGAAGCGGCTTCTTCGCACACAGAGCATTGTGGCGAGCGCAGGGAGCTCCTGAGAGCGGTTTGTGCCGAAAGAAGCCCGGGACCGGCACTTAGCTTCGGAGAGATGCGTATCTGCGTCTTCTGCGTGTCTTGCCGCTCTACACTCAGCAAAAAGCTTTTCCACCATATCTTGCAAAGAGAAACTCTGCCAGGAAAGAAAACATCCAAAATCTTGTTCTAAAGCTTGCACGGAGGTCTGCAAAGAGTTTGGCAAGAATGAAAGGTAGTTGTCCAAAACTCGTTCTTTTCCAATAGAATAACCATGGAAAAGGCAGGAGAGTGGTAAAGTACTGGTTTCTCTAAGTCTGAAGGCTGCCCACACTGTGCCTGTGTGGCGCAGCGTGCATCTTCGCCTTTGGGAAGCTGCCGCTCGCCTATTCTCCCGCAGGCGAAGAAGCGGCTTCTTCGCACACAGAGCATTGTGGCGAGCGCAGGGAGCTCCTGAGAGCGGTTTGTGCCGAAAGAAGCCCGGGACCGGCACTTAGCTTCGGAGAGATGCGTATCTGCGTCTTCTGCGTGTCTTGCCGCTCTACACTCAGCAAAAAGCTTTTCCAGCATATCTTGCAAAGAGAAACTCTGCCAGGAAAGAAAACATCCAAAATCTTGTTCTAAAGCTTGCACGGAGGTCTGCAAAGAGTTTGGCAAGAATGAAAGGTAGTTGTCCAAAACTCGTTCTTTTCCAATATAATAACCATGGAAAAGGCAGGAGAGTGGTAAAGTTCTGTTTTCTCTAAACCTGAAGGCTGCCCACACTGTGCCTGCATGGTGCGGCTTGCATCTTCGCCTTTGGGAAGCTGCCGCTCGCCGATTCTCCCGCAGGCGAAGAAGCGGCTTCTTCGCACACAGAGCATTGTGGCGAGCGCAGGGAGCTCCTGAGAGCGGTTTGTGCCGAAAGAAGCCCGGGACCGGCACTTAGCTTCGGAGAGCTGCGTATCTGCGTCTTCTGCGTGTCTTGCCGCTCTACACTCAGCAAAAAGCTTTTCCACCATATCTTGCAAAGAGAAACTCTGCCAGGAAAGAAAACATCCAAAATCTTGTTCTAAAGCTTGCACGGAGGTCTGCAAAGAGTTTGGCAAGAATGAAAGGTAGTTGTCCAAAACTCGTTCTTTTCCAATATAATAACCATGGAAAAGGCAGGAGAGTGGTAAAGTACTGGTTTCTCTAAGTCTGAAGGCTGCCCACACTGTGCCTGCATGGTGCGGCTTGCATCTTCGCCTTTGGGAAGCTGCCGCTCGCCGATTCTCCCGCAGGCGAAGAAGCGGCTTCTTCGCACACAGAGCATTGTGGCGAGCGCAGGGAGCTCCTGAGAGCGGTTTGTGCCGAAAGAAGCCCGGGACCGGCACTTAGCTTCGGAGAGCTGCGTATCTGCGTCTTCTGCGTGTCTTGCCGCTCTACACTCAGCAAAAAGCTTTTCCACCATATCTTGCAAAGAGAAACTCTGCCAGGAAAGAAAACATCCAAAATCTTGTTCTAAAGCTTGCACGGAGGTCTGCAAAGAGTTTGGCAAGAATGAAAGGTAGTTGTCCAAAACTCGTTCTTTTCCAATATAATAACCATGGAAAAGGCAGGAGAGTGGTAAAGTTCTGTTTTCTCTAAGTCTGAAGGCTGCCCACACTGTGCCTGTGTGGTGTGGCTTGCATCTTCGCCTTTGGGAAGCTGCCGCTCGCCGATTCTCCCGCAGGCGAAGAAGCGGCATCTTCGCACACAGAGCATTGTGGCGAGCGCAGGGAGCTCCTGAGAGCGGTTTGTGCCGAAAGAAGCCCGGGACCGGCACTTAGCTTCGGAGAGCTGCGTATCTGCGTCTTCTGCGTGTCTTGCCGCTCTACACTCAGCAAAAAGCTTTTCCACCATATCTTGCAAAGAGAAACTCTGCCAGGAAAGAAAACATCCAAAATCTTGTTCTAAAGCTTGCACGGAGGTCTGCAAAGAGTTTGGCAAGAATGAAAGGTAGTTGTCCAAAACTCGTTCTTTTCCAATAGAATAACCATGGAAAAGGCAGGAGAGTGGTAAAGTTCTGTTTTCTCTAAGTCTGAAGGCTGCCCACACTGTGCCTGTGTGGCGCGGCTTGCATCTTCGCCTTTGGGAAGCTGCCGCTCGCCTATTCTCCCGGAGGCGAAGAAGCGGCTTCTTCGCACACAGAGCATTGTGGCGAGCGCAGGGAGCTCCTGAGAGCGGTTTGTGCCGAAAGAAGCCCGGGACCGGCACTTAGCTTCGGAGAGATGCGTATCTGCGTCTTCTGCGTGTCTTGCCGCTCTACACTCAGCAAAAAGCTTTTCCACCATATCTTGCAAAGAGAAACTCTGCCAGGAAAGAAAACATCCAAAATCTTGTTCTAAAGCTTGCACGGAGGTCTGCAAAGAGTTTGGCAAGAATGAAAGGTAGTTGTCCAAAACTCGTTCTTTTCCAATATAATAACCATGGAAAAGGCAGGAGAGTGGTAAAGTTCTGTTTTCTCTAAATCTGAAGGCTGCCCACACTGTGCCTGTGTGGTGCGGCTTGCATCTTCGCCTTTGGGAAGCTGCCGCTCGCCGATTCTCCCGCAGGCGAAGAAGCGGCTTCTTCGCACACAGAGCATTGTGGCGAGCGCAGGGAGCTCCTGAGAGCGGTTTGTGCCGAAAGAAGCCCGGGACCGGCACTTAGCTTCGGAGAGCTGCGTATCTGCGTCTTCTGCGTGTCTTGCCGCTCTACACTCAGCAAAAAGCTTTTCCACCATATCTTGCAAAGAGAAACTCTGCCAGGAAAGAAAACATCCAAAATCTTGTTCTAAAGCTTGCACGGAGGTCTGCAAAGAGTTTGGCAAGAATGAAAGGTAGTTGTCCAAAACTCGTTCTTTTCCAATATAATAACCATGGAAAAGGCAGGAGAGTGTTAAAGTACTGGTTTCTCTAAGTCTGAAGGCTGCCCACACTGTGCCTGTGTGGCGCAGCGTGCATCTTCGCCTTTGGGAAGCTGCCGCTCGCCTATTCTCCCGCAGGCGAAGAAGCGGCTTCTTCGCACACAGAGCATTGTGGCGAGCGCAGGGAGCTCCTGAGAGCGGTTTGTGCCGAAAGAAGCCCGGGACCGGCACTTAGCTTCGGAGAGCTGCGTATCTGCGTCTTCTGCGTGTCTTGCCGCTCTACACTCAGCAAAAAGCTTTTCCACCATATCTTGCAAAGAGAAACTCTGCCAGGAAAGAAAACATCCAAAATCTTGTTCTAAAGCTTGCACGGAGGTCTGCAAAGAGTTTGGCAAGAATGAAAGGTAGTTGTCCAAAACTCGTTCTTTTCCAATAGAATAACCATGGAAAAGGCAGGAGAGTGGTAAAGTACTGGTTTCTCTAAGTCTGAAGGCTGCCCACACTGTGCCTGCATGGTGCGGCTTGCATCTTCGCCTTTGGGAAGCTGCCGCTCGCCGATTCTCCCGCAGGCGAAGAAGCGGCTTCTTCGCACACAGAGCATTGTGGCGAGCGCAGGGAGCTCCTGAGAGCGGTTTGTGCCGAAAGAAGCCCGGGACCGGCACTTAGCTTCGGAGAGCTGCGTATCTGCGTCTTCTGCGTGTCTTGCCGCTCTACACTCAGCAAAAAGCTTTTCCAGCATATCTTGCAAAGAGAAACTCTGCCAGGAAAGAAAACATCCAAAATCTTGTTCTAAAGCTTGCACGGAGGTCTGCAAAGAGTTTGGCAAGAATGAAAGGTAGTTGTCCAAAACTCGTTCTTTTCCAATATAATAACCATGGAAAAGGCAGGAGAGTGGTAAAGTTCTGTTTTCTCTAAGTCTGAAGGCTGCCCACACTGTGCCTGTGTGGTGTGGCTTGCATCTTCGCCTTTGGGAAGCTGCCGCTCGCCGATTCTCCCGGAGGCGAAGAAGCGGCATCTTCGCACACAGAGCATTGTGGCGAGCGCAGGGAGCTCCTGAGAGCGGTTTGTGCCGAAAGAAGCCCGGGACCGGCACTTTGCTTCGGAGAGCTGCGTATCTGCGTCTTCTGCGTGTCTTGCCGCTCTACACTCAGCAAAAAGCTTTTCCAGCATATCTTGCAAAGAGAAACTCTGCCAGGAAAGAAAACATCCAAAATCTTGTTCTAAAGCTTGCACGGAGGTCTGCAAAGAGTTTGGCAAGAATGAAAGGTAGTTGTCCAAAACTCGTTCTTTTCCAATATAATAACCATGGAAAAGGCAGGAGAGTGGTAAAGTACTGTTTTCTCTAAGTCTGAAGGCTGCCCACACTGTGCCTGTGTCGCGCAGCTTGCATCTTCGCCTTTGGGAAGCTGCCGCTCGCCTATTCTCCCGGAGGCGAAGAAGCGGCTTCTTCGCACACAGAGCATTGTGGCGAGCGCAGGGAGCTCCTGAGAGCGGTTTGTGCCGAAAGAAGCCCGGGACCGGCACTTAGCTTCGGAGAGCTGCGTATCTGCGTCTTCTGCGTGTCTTGCCGCTCTACACTCAGCAAAAAGCTTTTCCACCATATCTTGCAAAGAGAAACTCTGCCAGGAAAGAAAACATCCAAAATCTTGTTCTAAAGCTTGCACGGAGGTCTGCAAAGAGTTTGGCAAGAATGAAAGGTAGTTGTCCAAAACTCGTTTTTTTCCAATATAATAACCATGGAAAAGGCAGGAGAGTGGTAAAGTTCTGTTTTCTCTAAGTCTGAAGGCTGCCCACACTGTGCCTGCATGGTGCGGCTTGCATCTTCGCCTTTGGGAAGCTGCCGCTCGCCGATTCTCCCGCAGGCGAAGAAGCGGCTTCTTCGCACACAGAGCATTGTGGCGAGCGCAGGGAGCTCCTGAGAGCGGTTTGTGCCGAAAGAAGCCCGGGACCGGCACTTAGCTTCGGAGAGCTGCGTATCTGCGTCTTCTGCGTGTCTTGCCGCTCTACACTCAGCAAAAAGCTTTTCCACCATATCTTGCAAAGAGAAACTCTGCCAGGAAAGAAAACATCCAAAATCTTGTTCTAAAGCTTGCACGGAGGTCTGCAAAGAGTTTGGCAAGAATGAAAGGTAGTTGTCCAAAACTCGTTCTTTTCCAATATAATAACCATGGAAAAGGCAGGAGAGTGGTAAAGTACTGGTTTCTCTAAGTCTGAAGGCTGCCCACACTGTGCCTGCATGGTGCGGCTTGCATCTTCGCCTTTGGGAAGCTGCCGCTCGCCTATTCTCCCGGAGGCGAAGAAGCGGCTTCTTCGCACACAGAGCATTGTGGCGAGCGCAGGGAGCTCCTGAGAGCGGTTTGTGCCGAAAGAAGCCCGGGACCGGCACTTAGCTTCGGAGAGCTGCGTATCTGCGTCTTCTGCGTGTCTTGCCGCTCTACACTCAGCAAAAAGCTTTTCCACCATATCTTGCAAAGAGAAACTCTGCCAGGAAAGAAAACATCCAAAATCTTGTTCTAAAGCTTGCACGGAGGTCTGCAAAGAGTTTGGCAAGAATGAAAGGTAGTTGTCCAAAACTCGTTCTTTCCCAATATAATAACCATGGAAAAGGCAGGAGAGTGGTAAAGTTCTGTTTTCTCTAAGTCTGAAGGCTGCCCACACTGTGCCTGCATGGTGCTGCTTGCATCTTCGCCTTTGGGAAGCTGCCGCTTGCCTATTCTCCCGCAGGCGAAGAAGCGGCTTCTTCGCACACAGAGCATTGTGGCGAGCGCAGGGAGCTCCTGAGAGCAGTTTGTGCCGAAAGAAGCCCGGGACCGGCACTTAGCTTCGGAGAGCTGCGTATCTGCGTCTTCTGTGTGTCTTGCCGCTCTACACTCAGCAAAAAGCTTTTCCAGCATATCTTGCAAAGAGAAACTCTGCCAGGAAAGAAAACATCCAAAATCTTGTTCTAAAGCTTGCACGGAGGTCTGCAAAGAGTTTGGCAAGAATGAAAGGTAGTTGTCCAAAACTCGTTCTTTTCCAATAGAATAACCATGGAAAAGGCAGGAGAGTGGTAAAGTACTGTTTTCTCTAAGTCTGAAGGCTGCCCACACTGTGCCTGCATGGTGCGGCTTGCATCTTCGCCTTTGGGAAGCTGCCGCTCGCCTATTCTCCCGCAGGCGAAGAAGCGGCATCTTCGCACACAGAGCATTGTGGCGAGCGCAGGGAGCTCCTGAGAGCGGTTTGTGCCGAAAGAAGCCCGGGACCGGCACTTAGCTTCGGAGAGCTGCGTATCTGCGTCTTCTGCGTGTCTTGTCGCTCTACACTCAGCAAAAAGCTTTTCCACCATATCTTGCAAAGAGAAACTCTGCCAGGAAAGAAAACATCCAAAATCTTGTTCTAAAGCTTGCACGGAGGTCTGCAAAGAGTTTGGCAAGAATGAAAGGTAGTTGTCCAAAACTCGTTCTTTTCCAATAGAATAACCATGGAAAAGGCAGGAGAGTGGTAAAGTACTGTTTTCTCTAAGTCTGAAGGCTGCCCACACTGTGCCTGTGTGGCGCAGCTTGCATCTTCGCCTTTGGGAAGCTGCCGCTCGCCTATTCTCCCGGAGGCGAAGAAGCGGCTTCTTCGCACACAGAGCATTGTGGCGAGCGCAGGGAGCTCCTGAGAGCGGTTTGTGCCGAAAGAAGCCCGGGACCGGCACTTAGCTTCGGAGAGCTGCGTATCTGCGTCTTCTGCGTGTCTTGCCGCTCTACACTCAGCAAAAAGCTTTTCCACCATATCTTGCAAAGAGAAACTCTGCCAGGAAAGAAAACATCCAAAATCTTGTTCTAAAGCTTGCACGGAGGTCTGCAAAGAGTTTGGCAAGAATGAAAGGTAGTTGTCCAAAACTCGTTCTTTTCCAATATAATAACCATGGAAAAGGCAGGAGAGTGGTAAAGTACTGTTTTCTCTAAGTCTGAAGGCTGCCCACACTGTGCCTGTGTGGTGCAGCTTGCATCTTCGCCTTTGGGAAGCTGCCGCTCGCCGATTCTCCCGGAGGCGAAGAAGCGGCTTCTTCGCACACAGAGCATTGTGGCGAGCGCAGGGAGCTCCTGAGAGCGGTTTGTGCCGAAAGAAGCCCGGGACCGGCACTTAGCTTCGGAGAGCTGCGTATCTGCGTCTTCTGCGTGTCTTGCCGCTCTACACTCAGCAAAAAGCTTTTCCAGCATATCTTGCAAAGAGAAACTCTGCCAGGAAAGAAAACATCCAAAATCTTGTTCTAAAGCTTGCACGGAGGTCTGCAAAGAGTTTGGCAAGAATGAAAGGTAGTTGTCCAAAACTCGTTCTTTTCCAATAGAATAACCATGGAAAAGGCAGGAGAGTGGTAAAGTTCTGTTTTCTCTAAGTCTGAAGGCTGCCCACACTGTGCCTGTGTGGTGTGGCTTGCATCTTCGCCTTTGGGAAGCTGCCGCTCGCCGATTCTCCCGGAGGCGAAGAAGCGGCATCTTCGCACACAGAGCATTGTGGTGAGCGCAGGGAGCTCCTGAGAGCGGTTTGTGCCGAAAGAAGCCCGGGACCGGCACTTAGCTTCGGAGAGCTGCGTATCTGCGTCTTCTGCGTGTCTTGCCGCTCTACACTCAGCAAAAAGCTTTTCCACCATATCTTGCAAAGAGAAACTCTGCCAGGAAAGAAAACATCCAAAATCTTGTTCTAAAGCTTGCACGGAGGTCTGCAAAGAGTTTGGCAAGAATGAAAGGTAGTTGTCCGAAGCTCGTTCTTTTCCAATAGAATAACCATGGAAAAGGCAGGAGAGTGGTAAAGTACTGGTTTCTCTAAGTCTGAAGGCTGCCCACACTGTGCCTGCATGGTACGGCTTGCATCTTCGCCTTTGGGAAGCTGCCGCTCGCCTATTCTCCCGGAGGCGAAGAAGCGGCTTCTTTGCACACAGAGCATTGTGGCGAGCGCAGGGAGCTCCTGAGAGCGGTTTGTGCCGAAAGAAGGCCGGGACCGGCACTTAGCTTCGGAGAGCTGCGTATCTGCGTCTTCTGCGTGTCTTGCCGCTCTACACTCAGCAAAAAGCTTTTCCAGCATATCTTGCAAAGAGAAACTCTGCCAGGAAAGAAAACATCCAAAATCTTGTTCTAAAGCTTGCACGGAGGTCTGCAAAGAGTTTGGCAAGAATGAAAGGTAGTTGTCCAAAACTCGTTCTTTTACAATAGAATAACCATGGAAAAGGCAGGAGAGTGGTAAAGTACTGTTTTCTCTAAGTCTGAAGGCTGCCCACACTGTGCCTGTGTGGTGCGGCTTGCATCTTCGCCTTTGGGAAGCTGCCGCTCGCCGATTCTCCCGCATGTGAAGAAGCGGCTTCTTCGCACACAGAGCATTGTGGCGAGCGCAGGGAGCTCCTGAGAGCGGTTTGTGCCGAAAGAAGCCCGGGACCGGCACTTAGCTTCGGAGAGCTGCGTATCTGCGTCTTCTGCGTGTCTTGCCGCTCTACACTCAGCAAAAAGCTTTTCCAGCATATCTTGCAAAGAGAAACTCTGCCAGGAAAGAAAACATCCAAAATCTTGTTCTAAAGCTTGCACGGAGGTCTGCAAAGAGTTTGGCAAGAATGAGAGGTAGTTGTCCAAAACTCGTTCTTTTCCAATATAATAACCATGGAAAAGGCAGGAGAGTGGTAAAGTACTGTTTTCTCTAAGTCTGAAGGCTGCCCACACTGTGCCTGTGTGGTGCAGCTTGCATCTTCGCCTTTGGGAAGCTGCCGCTCGCCGATTCTCCCGCAGGTGAAGAAGCGGCTTCTTCGCACACAGAGCATTGTGGCGAGCGCAGGGAGCTCCTGAGAGCGGTTTGTGCCGAAAGAAGCCCGGGACCGGCACTTAGCTTCGGAGAGCTGCGTATCTGCGTCTTCTGCGTGTCTTGCCGCTCTACACTCAGCAAAAAGCTTTTCCAGCATATCTTGCAAAGAGAAACTCTGCCAGGAAAGAAAACATCCAAAATCTTGTTCTAAAGCTTGCACGGAGGTCTGCAAAGAGTTTGGCAAGAATGAAAGGTAGTTGTCCAAAACTCGTTCTTTTCCAATAGAATAACCATGGAAAAGGCAGGAGAGTGGTAAAGTACTGTTTTCTCTAAGTCTGAAGGCTGCCCAGACTGTGCCTGTGTGGTGCAGCTTGCATCTTCGCCTTTGAGAAGCTGCCGCTCGCCGATTCTCCCGGAGGCGAAGAAGCGGCTTCTTCGCACACAGAGCATTGTGGCGAGCGCAGGGAGCTCCTGAGAGCGGTTTGTGCCGAAAGAAGCCCGGGACCGGCACTTAGCTTTGGAGAGCTGCGTATCTGCGTCTTCTGCGTGTCTTGCCGCTCTACACTCAGCAAAAAGCTTTTCCACCATATCTTGCAAGGAGAAACTCTGCCAGGAAAGAAAACATCCAAAATCTTGTTCTAAAGCTTGCACGGAGGTCTGCAAAGAGTTTGGCAAGAATGAAAGGTAGTTGTCCAAAACTCGTTCTTTTCCAATAGAATAACCATGGAAAAGGCAGGAGAGTGGTAAAGTACTGTTTTCTCTAAGTCTGAAGGCTGCCCACACTGTGCCTGTGTGGCGCAGCGTGCATCTTCGCCTTTGGGAAGCTGCCGCTCGCCGATTCTCCCGGAGGCGAAGAAGCGGCTTCTTCGCACACAGAGCATTGTGGCGAGCGCAGGGAGCTCCTGAGAGCGGTTTGTGCCGAAAGAAGCCCGGGACCGGCACTTAGCTTCGGAGAGCTGCGTATCTGCGTCTTCTGCGTGTCTTGCCGCTCTACACTCAGCAAAAAGCTTTTCCAGCATATCTTGCAAAGAGAAACTCTGCCAGGAAAGAAAACATCCAAAATCTTGTTCTAAAGCTTGCACGCAGGTCTGCAAAGAGTTTGGCAAGAATGAAAGGTAGTTGTCCAAAACTCGTTCTTTTCCAATATAATAACCATGGAAAAGGCAGGAGAGTGGTAAAGATCTGTTTTCTCTAAGTCTAAAGGCTGCCCACACTGTGCCTGTGTGGTGCAGCTTGCATCTTCGCCTTTGGGAAGCTGCCGCTCGCCTATTCTCCCGGAGGCGAAGAAGCGGCTTCTTCGCACACAGAGCATTGTGGCGAGCGCAGGGAGCTCCTGAGAGCGGTTTTTGCTGAAAGATGCCCGGGACCGGCACTTAGCTTCGGAGAGCTGCGTATCTGCGTCTTCTGCGTGTCTTGCCGCTCTACACTCAGCAAAAAGCTTTTCCAGCATATCTTGCAAAGAGAAACTCAGCCAGGAAAGAAAACATCCAAAATCTTGTTCTAAAGCTTGCACGGAGGTCTGCAAAGAGTTTGGCAAGAATGAAAGGTAGTTGTCCAAAACTCGTTCTTTTCCAATAGAATAACCATGGAAAAGGCAGGAGAGTGGTAAAGTTCTGTTTTCTCTAAGTCTGAAGGCTGCCCACACTGTGCCTGTGTGGTGCAGCTTGCATCTTCGCCTTTGGGAAGCTGCCGCTCGCCGATTCTCCCGCAGGCGAAGAAGCGGCTTCTTCGCACACAGAGCATTGTGGCGAGCGCAGGGAGCTCCTGAGAGCGGTTTGTGCCGAAAGAAGCCCGGGACCGGCACTTAGCTTCGGAGAGCTGCGTATCTGCGTCTTCTGCGTGTCTTGCCGCTCTACACTCAGCAAAAAGCTTTTCCACCATATCTTGCAAAGAGAAACTCTGCCAGGAAAGAAAACATCCAAAATCTTGTTCTAAAGCTTGCACGGAGGTCTGCAAAGAGTTTGGCAAGAATGAAAGGTAGTTGTCCAAAACTCGTTCTTTTCCAATATAATAACCATGGAAAAGGCAGGAGAGTGGTAAAGTACTGTTTTCTCTAAGTCTGAAGGCTGCCCACACTGTGCCTGCATGGTGCGGCTTGCATCTTTGGTTTGGGAAGCTGCCGCTCGCCGATTCTCCCGGAGGCGAAGAAGCGGCTTCTTCGCACACAGAGCATTGTGGCGAGCGCAGGGAGCTCCTGAGAGCGGTTTGTGCCGAAAGAAGCCCGGGACCGGCACTTAGCTTCGGAGAGCTGCGTATCTGCGTCTTCTGCGTGTCTTGCCGCTCTACACTCAGCAAAAAGCTTTTCCAGCATATCTTGCAAAGAGAAACTCTGCCAGGAAAGAAAACATCCAAAATCTTGTTCTAAAGCTTGCACGGAGGTCTGCAAAGAGTTTGGCAAGAATGAAAGGTAGTTGTCCAAAACTCGTTCTTTTCCAATATAATAACCATGGAAAAGGCAGGAGAGTGGTAAAGTACTGTTTTCTCTAAGTCTGAAGGCTGCCCACACTGTGACTGTGTGGTGTGGCTTGCATCTTCGCCTTTGGGAAGCTGCCGCTCGCCGATTCTCCCGCATGTGAAGAAGCGGCTTCTTCGCACACAGAGCATTGTGGCGAGCGCAGGGAGCTCCTGAGAGCGGTTTGTGCCGAAAGAAGCCCGGGACCGGCACTTAGCTTCGGAGAGCTGTGTATCTGCGTCTTCTGCGTGTCTTGCCGCTCTACACTCAGCAAAAAGCTTTTCCAGCATATCTTGCAAAGAGAAACTCTGCCAGGAAAGAAAACATCCAAAATCTTGTTCTAAAGCTTGCACGGAGGTCTGCAAAGAGTTTGGCAAGAATGAAAGGTAGTTGTCCAAAACTCGTTCTTTTCCAATATAATAACCATGGAAAAGGCAGGAGAGTGGTAAAGTACTGTTTTCTCTAAGTCTGAAGGCTGCCCACACTGTGCCTGTGTGGTGCAGCTTGCATCTTCGCATTTGGGAAGCTGCCGCTCGCCGATTCTCCCGGAGGCGAAGAAGCGGCTTCTTCGCACACAGAGCATTGTGGCGAGCGCAGGGAGCTCCTGAGAGCGGTTAGTGCCGAAAGAAGCCCGGGACCGGCACTTAGCTTCGGAGAGCTGCGTATCTGTGTCTTCTGCGTGTCTTGCCGCTCTACACTCAGCAAAAAGCTTTTCCACCATATCTTGCAAGGAGAAACTCTGCCAGGAAAGAAAACATCCAAAATCTTGTTCTAAAGCTTGCACGCAGGTCTGCAAAGAGTTTGGCAAGAATGAAAGGTAGTTGTCCAAAACTCGTTCTTTTCCAATAGAATAACCATGGAAAAGGCAGGAGAGTGGTAAAGTACTGTTTTCTCTAAGTCTGAAGGCTGCCCAGACTGTGCCTGTGTGGTGCAGCTTGCATCTTCGCCTTTGAGAAGCTGCCGCTCGCCGATTCTCCCGGAGGCGAAGAAGCGGCTTCTTCGCACACAGAGCATTGTGGCGAGCGCAGGGAGCTCCTGAGAGCGGTTTGTGCCGAAAGAACCCCGGGACCGGCACTTAGCTTCGGAGAGCTGCGTATCTGCGTCTTCTGCGTGTCTTGCCGCTCTACACTCAGCAAAAAGCTTTTCCACCATATCTTGCAAGGAGAAACTCTGCCAGGAAAGAAAACTTCCAAAATATTGTTCTAAAGCTTGCACGGAGGTCTGCAAAGAGTTTGGCAAGAATGAAAGGTAGTTGTCCAAAACTCGTTCTTTTCCAATATAATAACCATGGAAAAGGCAGGAGAGTGGTAAAGTACTGTTTTCTCTAAGTCTGAAGGCTGCCCACACTGTGCCTGTGTGGCGCAGCGTGCATCTTTGCCTTTGGGAAGCTGCCGCTCGCCGATTCTCCCGGAGGCGAAGAAGCGGCTTCTTCGCACACAGAGCATTGTGGCGAGCGCAGGGAGCTCCTGAGAGCGGTTTGTGCCGAAAGAAGCCCGGGACCGGCACTTAGCTTCGGAGAGCTGCGTATCTGCGTCTTCTGCGTGTCTTGCCGCTCTACACTCAGCAAAAAGCTTTTCCAGCATATCTTGCAAAGAGAAACTCTGCCAGGAAAGAAAACATCCAAAATCTTGTTCTAAAGCTTGCACGGAGGTCTGCAAAGAGTTTGGCAAGAATGAAAGGTAGTTGTCCAAAACTCGTTCTTTTCCAATATAATAACCATGGAAAAGGCAGGAGAGTGGTAAAGATCTGTTTTCTCTAAGTCTAAAGGCTGCCCACACTGTGCCTGTGTGGTGCAGCTTGCATCTTCGCCTTTGGGAAGCTGCCGCTCGCCTATTCTCCCGGAGGCGAAGAAGCGGCTTCTTCGCACACAGAGCATTGTGGCGAGCGCAGGGAGCTCCTGAGAGCGGTTTGTGCCGAAAGAAGCCCGGGACCGGCACTTAGCTTCGGAGAGCTGCGTATCTGCGTCTTCTGCGTGTCTTGCCGCTCTACACTCAGCAAAAAGCTTTTCCACCATATCTTGCAAAGAGAAACTCTGCCAGGAAAGAAAACATCCAAAATCTTGTTCTAAAGCTTGCACGGAGGTCTGCAAAGAGTTTGGCAAGAATGAAAGGTAGTTGTCCAAAACTCGTTCTTTTCCAATAGAATAACCATGGAAAAGGCAGGAGAGTGGTAAAGTTCTGTTTTCTCTAAGTCTGAAGGCTGCCCACACTGTGCCTGTGTGGTGCAGCTTGCATCTTCGCCTTTGGGAAGCTGCCGCTCGCCGATTATCCCGGAGGCGAAGAAGCGGCTTCTTCGCACACAGAGCATTGTGGCGAGCGCAGGGAGCTCCTGAGAGCGGTTTGTGCCGAAAGAAGCCCGGGACCGGCACTTAGCTTCGGAGAGCTGCGTATCTGCGTCTTCTGCGTGTCTTGCCGCTCTACACTCAGCAAAAAGCTTTTCCAGCATATCTTGCAAAGAGAAACTCTGCCAGGAAAGAAAACATCTAAAATCTTGTTCTAAAGCTTGCACGGAGGTCTGCAAAGAGTTTGGCAAGAATGAAAGGTAGTTGTCCAAAACTCGTTCTTTTCCAATATAATAACAATGGAAAAGGCAGGAGAGTGGTAAAGTACTGTTTTCTCTAAGTCTGAAGGCTGCCCACACTGTGCCTGCATGGTGCGGCTTGCATCTTTGGTTTGGGAAGCTGCCGCTCGCCGATTCTCCCGGAGGCGAAGAAGCGGCTTCTTCGCACACAGAGCATTGTGGCGAGCGCAGGGAGCTCCTGAGAGCGGTTTGTGCCGAAAGAAGCCCGGGACCGGCACTTAGCTTCGGAGAGCTGCGTATCTGCGTCTTCTGCGTGTCTTGCCGCTCTACACTCAGCAAAAAGCTTTTCCAGCATATCTTGCAAAGAGAAACTCTGCCAGGAAAGAAAACATCCAAAATCTTGTTCTAAAGCTTGCACGGAGGTCTGCAAAGAGTTTGGCAAGAATGAAAGGTAGTTGTCCAAAACTCGTTCTTTTCCAATAGAATAACCATGGAAAAGGCAGGAGAGTGGTAAAGTTCTGTTTTCTCTAAGTCTGAAGGCTGCCCACACTGTGCCTGTGTGGTGCAGCTTGCATCTTCGCCTTTGGGAAGCTGCCGCTCGCCGATTCTCCCGCAGGCGAAGAAGCGGCTTCTTCGCACACAGAGCATTGTGGCGAGCGCAGGGAGCTCCTGAGAGCGGTTTGTGCCGAAAGAAGCCCGGGACCGGCACTTAGCTTCGGAGAGCTGCGTATCTGCGTCTTCTGCGTGTCTTGCCGCTCTACACTCAGCAAAAAGCTTTTCCACCATATCTTGCAAAGAGAAACTCTGCCAGGAAAGAAAACATCCAAAATCTTGTTCTAAAGCTTGCACGGAGGTCTGCAAAGAGTTTGGCAAGAATGAAAGGTAGTTGTCCAAAACTCGTTCTTTTCCAATAGAATAACCATGGAAAAGGCAGGAGAGTGGTAAAGTTCTGTTTTCTCTAAGTCTGAAGGCTGCCCACATTGTGCCTGTGTGGTGCAGCTTGCATCTTCGCCTTTGGGAAGCTGCCGCTCGCCTATTCTCCCGGAGGCGAAGAAGCGGCTTCTTCGCACACAGAGCATTGTGGCAAGCGCAGGGAGCTCCTGAGAGCGGTTTGTGCCGAAAGAAGCCCGGGACCGGCACTTAGCTTCGGAGAGCTGCGTATCTGTGTCTTCTGCGTGTCTTGCCGCTCTACACTCAGCAAAAAGCTTTTCCACCATATCTTGCAAAGAGAAACTCTGCCAGGAAAGAAAACATCCAAAATCTTGTTCTAAAGCTTGCACGGAGGTCTGCAAAGAGTTTGGCAAGAATGAAAGGTAGTTGTCCAAAACTCGTTCTTTTCCAATAGAATAACCATGGAAAAGGCAGGAGAGTGGTAAAGTACTGTTTTCTCTAAGTCTGAAGGCTGCCCACACTGTGCCTGTGTGGTGCAGCTTGCATCTTCGCCTTTGGGAAGCTGCCGCTCGCCGATTCTCCCGGAGGCGAAGAAGCGGCTTCTTCGCACACAGAGCATTGTGGCGAGTGCAGGGAGCTCCTGAGAGCGGTTTGTGCCGAAAGAAGCCCGGGACCGGCACTTAGCTTCGGAGAGCTGCGTATCTGCGTCTTCTGCGTGTCTTGCCGCTCTACACTCAGCAAAAAGCTTTTCCAGCATATCTTGCAAAGAGAAACTCTGCCAGGAAAGAAAACATCCAAAATCTTGTTCTAAAGCTTGCACGGAGGTCTGCAAAGAGTTTGGCAAGAATGAAAGGTAGTTGTCCAAAACTCGTTCTTTTCCAATAGAATAACCATGGAAAAGGCAGGAGAGTGGTAAAGTACTGTTTTCTCTAAGTCTGAATGCTGCCCACACTGTGCCTGTGTGGTGTGGCTTGCATCTTCGCCTTTGGGAAGCTGCCGCTCGCCGATTCTCCCGCAGGCGAAGAAGCGGCTTCTTCGCACACAGAGCATTGTGGCGAGCGCAGGGAGCTCCTGAGAGCGGTTTGTGCCGAAAGAAGCCCGGGACCGGCACTTAGCTTCGGAGAGCTGCGTATCTGCGTCTTCTGCGTGTCTTGCCGCTCTACACTCAGCAAAAAGCTTTTCCACCATATCTTGCAAAGAGAAACTCTGCCAGGAAAGAAAACATCCAAAATCTTGTTCTAAAGCTTGCACGGAGGTCTGCAAAGAGTTTGGCAAGAATGAAAGGTAGTTGTCCAAAACTCGTTCTTTTCCAATATAATAACCATGGAAAAGGCAGGAGAGTGGTAAAGTTCTGTTTTCTCTAAGTCTGAAGGCTGCCCACACTGTGCCTGCATGGTGCGGCTTGCATCTTCGCCTTTGGGAAGCTGCCGCTCGCCGATTCTCCCGCAGGCGAAGAAGCGGCTTCTTCGCACACAGAGCACTGTGGCGAGCGCAGGGAGCTCCTGAGAGCGGTTTGTGCCGAAAGAAGCCCGGGACCGGCACTTAGCTTCGGAGAGCTGCGTATCTGCGTCTTCTGCGTGTCTTGCCGCTCTACACTCAGCAAAAAGCTTTTCCAGCATATCTTGCAAAGAGAAACTCTGCCAGGAAAGAAAACATCCAAAATCTTGTTCTAAAGCTTGCACGGAGGTCTGCAAAGAGTTTGGCAAGAATGAAAGGTAGTTGTCCAAAACTCGTTCTTTTCCAATATAATAACCATGGAAAAGGCAGGAGAGTGGTAAAGTACTGTTTTCTCTAAGTCTGAAGGCTGCCCACACTGTGCCTGTGTGCTGCAGCTTGCATCTTCGCCTTTGGGAAGCTGCCGCTTGCCGATTCTCCCGCAGGCGAAGAAGCGGCTTCTTCGCACACAGAGCATTGTGGCGAGCGCAGGGAGCTCCTGAGAGCGGTTTGTGCCGAAAGAAGCCCGGGACCGGCACTTAGCTTCGGAGGGCTGCGTATCTGCGTCTTCTGCGTGTCTTGCCGCTCTACACTCAGCAAAAAGCTTTTCCACCATATCTTGCAAAGAGAAACTCTGCCAGGAAAGAAAACATCCAAAATCTTGTTCTAAAGCTTGCACGGAGGTCTGCAAAGAGTTTGGCAAGAATGAAAGGTAGTTGTCCAAAACTCGTTCTTTTCCAATAGAATAACCATGGAAAAGGCAGGAGAGTGGTAAAGTTCTGTTTTCTCTAAGTCTGAAGGCTGCCCACACTGTGCCTGTGTGGTGCAGCTTGCATCTTCGCCTTTGGGAAGCTGCCGCTCGCCGATTATCCCGGAGGCGAAGAAGCGGCTTCTTCGCACACAGAGCATTGTGGCGAGCGCAGGGAGCTCCTGAGAGCGGTTTGTGCCGAAAGAAGCCCGGGACCGGCACTTAGCTTCGGAGAGCTGCGTATCTGCGTCTTCTGCGTGTCTTGCCGCTCTACACTCAGCAAAAAGCTTTTCCAGCATATCTTGCAAAGAGAAACTCTGCCAGGAAAGAAAACATCTAAAATATTGTTCTAAAGCTTGCACGGAGGTCTGCAAAGAGTTTGGCAAGAATGAAAGGTAGTTGTCCAAAACTCGTTCTTTTCCAATATAATAACCATGGATAAGGCAGGAGAGTGGTAAAGTACTGTTTTCTCTAAGTCTGAAGGCTGCCCACACTGTGCCTGCATGGTGCGGCTTGCATCTTTTGTTTGGGAAGCTGCCGCTCGCCGATTCTCCCGGAGGCGAAGAAGCGGCTTCTTCGCACACAGAGCATTGTGGCGAGCGCAGGGAGCTCCTGAGAGCGGTTTGTGCCGAAAGAAGCCCGGGACCGGCACTTAGCTTCGGAGAGCTGCGTATCTGCGTCTTCTGCGTGTCTTGCCGCTCTACACTCAGCAAAAAGCTTTTCCAGCATATCTTGCAAAGAGAAACTCTGCCAGGAAAGAAAACATCCAAAATCTTGTTCTAAAGCTTGCACGGAGGTCTGCAAAGAGTTTGGCAAGAATGAAAGGTAGTTGTCCAAAACTCGTTCTTTTCCAATAGAATAACCATGGAAAAGGCAGGAGAGTGGTAAAGTACTGTTTTCTCTAAGTCTGAAGGCTGCCCACACTGTGCCTGTGTGGTGTGGCTTGCATCTTCGCCTTTGGGAAGCTGCCGCTCGCCGATTCTCCCGCATGTGAAGAAGCGGCTTCTTCGCACACAGAGCATTGTGGCGAGCGCAGGGAGCTCCTGAGAGCGGTTTGTGCCGAAAGAAGCCCGGGACCGGCACTTAGCTTCGGAGAGCTGCGTATCTGTGTCTTCTGCGTGTCTTGCCGCTCTACACTCAGCAAAAAGCTTTTCCACCATATCTTGCAAGGAGAAACTCTGCCAGGAAAGAAAACATCCAAAATCTTGTTCTAAAGCTTGCACGCAGGTCTGCAAAGAGTTTGGCAAGAATGAAAGGTAGTTGTCCAAAACTCGTTCTTTTCCAATAGAATAACCATGGAAAAGGCAGGAGAGTGGTAAAGTACTGTTTTCTCTAAGTCTGAAGGCTGCCCAGACTGTGCCTGTGTGGTGCAGCTTGCATCTTCGCCTTTGAGAAGCTGCCGCTCGCCGATTCTCCCGGAGGCGAAGAAGCGGCTTCTTCGCACACAGAGCATTGTGGCGAGCGCAGGGAGCTCCTGAGAGCGGTTTGTGCCGAAAGAAGCCCGGGACCGGCACTTAGCTTCGGAGAGCTGCGTATCTGCGTCTTCTGCGTGTCTTGCCGCTCTACACTCAGCAAAAAGCTTTTCCACCATATCTTGCAAGGAGAAACTCTGCCAGGAAAGAAAACTTCCAAAATATTGTTCTAAAGCTTGCACGGAGGTCTGCAAAGAGTTTGGCAAGAATGAAAGGTAGTTGTCCAAAACTCGTTCTTTTCCAATATAATAACCATGGAAAAGGCAGGAGAGTGGTAAAGTACTGTTTTCTCTAAGTCTGAAGGCTGCCCACACTGTGCCTGTGTGGCGCAGCGTGCATCTTCGCCTTTGGGAAGCTGCCGCTCGCCGATTCTCCCGGAGGCGAAGAAGCGGCTTCTTCGCACACAGAGCATTGTGGCGAGCGCAGGGAGCTCCTGAGAGCGGTTTGTGCCGAAAGAAGCCCGGGACCGGCACTTAGCTTCGGAGAGCTGCGTATCTGCGTCTTCTGCGTGTCTTGCCGCTCTACACTCAGCAAAAAGCTTTTCCAGCATATCTTGCAAAGAGAAACTCTGCCAGGAAAGAAAACATCCAAAATCTTGTTCTAAAGCTTGCACGCAGGTCTGCAAAGAGTTTGGCAAGAATGAAAGGTAGTTGTCCAAAACTCGTTCTTTTCCAATATAATAACCATGGAAAAGGCAGGAGAGTGGTAAAGATCTGTTTTCTCTAAGTCTAAAGGCTGCCCACACTGTGCCTGTGTGGTGCAGCTTGCATCTTCGCCTTTGGGAAGCTGCCGCTCGCCTATTCTCCCGGAGGCGAAGAAGCGGCTTCTTCGCACACAGAGCATTGTGGCGAGCGCAGGGAGCTCCTGAGAGCGGTTTGTGCCGAAAGAAGCCCGGGACCGGCACTTAGCTTCGGAGAGCTGCGTATCTGCGTCTTCTGCGTGTCTTGCCGCTCTACACTCAGCAAAAAGCTTTTCCAGCATATCTTGCAAAGAGAAACTCTGCCAGGAAAGAAAACATCCAAAATCTTGTTCTAAAGCTTGCACGGAGGTCTGCAAAGAGTTTGGCAAGAATGAAAGGTAGTTGTCCAAAACTCGTTCTTTTCCAATAGAATAACCATGGAAAAGGCAGGAGAGTGGTAAAGTTCTGTTTTCTCTAAGTCTGAAGGCTGCCCACACTGTGCCTGTGTGGTGCAGCTTGCATCTTCGCCTTTGGGAAGCTGCCGCTCGCCGATTCTCCCGCAGGCGAAGAAGCGGCTTCTTCGCACACAGAGCATTGTGGCGAGCGCAGGGAGCTCCTGAGAGCGGTTTGTGCCGAAAGAAGCCCGGGACCGGCACTTAGCTTCGGAGAGCTGCGTATCTGTGTCTTCTGCGTGTCTTGCCGCTCTACACTCAGCAAAAAGCTTTTCCACCATATCTTGCAAAGAGAAACTCTGCCAGGAAAGAAAACATCCAAAATCTTGTTCTAAAGCTTGCACGGAGGTCTGCAAAGAGTTTGGCAAGAATGAAAGGTAGTTGTCCAAAACTCGTTCTTTTCCAATAGAATAACCATGGAAAAGGCAGGAGAGTGGTAAAGTACTGTTTTCTCTAAGTCTGAAGGCTGCCCACACTGTGCCTGTGTGCTGCAGCTTGCATCTTCGCCTTTGGGAAGCTGCCGCTCGCCGATTCTC
Source organism: Molothrus aeneus (assembly GCF_037042795.1). Lineage (NCBI taxonomy): Eukaryota > Metazoa > Chordata > Aves > Passeriformes > Icteridae > Molothrus > Molothrus aeneus. The sequence continues at coordinate 145,579 of NW_027098788.1, forward strand.
CCGCAGGCGAAGAAGCGGCTTCTTCGCACACAGAGCATTGTGGCGAGCGCAGGGAGCTCCTGAGAGCGGTTTGTGCCGAAAGAAGCCCGGGACCGGCACTTAGCTTCGGAGAGCTGCGTATCTGCGTCTTCTGCGTGTCTTGCCGCTCTACACTCAGCAAAAAGCTTTTCCACCATATCTTGCAAAGAGAAACTCTGCCAGGAAAGAAAACATCCAAAATCTTGTTCTAAAGCTTGCACGGAGGTCTGCAAAGAGTTTGGCAAGAATGAAAGGTAGTTGTCCAAAACTCGTTCTTTTCCAATATAATAACCATGGAAAAGGCAGGAGAGTGGTAAAGTTCTGTTTTCTCTAAGTCTGAAGGCTGCCCACACTGTGCCTGCATGGTGCGGCTTGCATCTTCGCCTTTGGGAAGCTGCCGCTCGCCGATTCTCCCGCAGGCGAAGAAGCGGCTTCTTCGCACACAGAGCATTGTGGCGAGCGCAGGGAGCTCCTGAGAGCGGTTTGTGCCGAAAGAAGCCCGGGACCGGCACTTAGCTTCGGAGAGCTGCGTATCTGCGTCTTCTGCGTGTCTTGCCGCTCTACACTCAGCAAAAAGCTTTTCCAGCATATCTTGCAAAGAGAAACTCTGCCAGGAAAGAAAACATCCAAAATCTTGTTCTAAAGCTTGCACGGAGGTCTGCAAAGAGTTTGGCAAGAATGAAAGGTAGTTGTCCAAAACTCATTCTTTTCCAATATAATAACCATGGAAAAGGCAGGAGAGTGGTAAAGTACTGTTTTCTCTAAGTCTGAAGGCTGCCCACACTGTGCCTGTGTGCTGCAGCTTGCATCTTCGCCTTTGGGAAGCTGCCGCTTGCCGATTCTCCCGCAGGCGAAGAAGCGGCTTCTTCGCACACAGAGCATTGTGGCGAGCGCAGGGAGCTCCTGAGAGCGGTTTGTGCCGAAAGAAGCCCGGGACCGGCACTTAGCTTCGGAGAGCTGCGTATCTGCGTCTTCTGCGTGTCTTGCCGCTCTACACTCAGCAAAAAGCTTTTCCACCATATCTTGCAAAGAGAAACTCTGCCAGGAAAGAAAACATCCAAAATCTTGTTCTAAAGCTTGCACCGAGGTCTGCAAAGAGTTTGGCAAGAATGAAAGGTAGTTGTCCAAAACTCGTTCTTTTCCAATAGAATAACCATGGAAAAGGCAGGAGAGTGGTAAAGTACTGTTTTCTCTAAGTCTGAAGGCTGCCCACACTGTGCCTGCATGGTGCGGCTTGCATCTTTGCCTTTGGGAAGCTGCCGCTCGCCGATTCTCCCGCAGGCGAAGAAGCGGCTTCTTCGCACACAGAGCATTGTGGCGAGCGCAGGGAGCTCCTGAGAGCGGTTTGTGCCGAAAGAAGCCCGGGACCGGCACTTAGCTTCGGAGAGCTGCGTATCTGCGTCTTCTGCGTGTCTTGCCGCTCTACACTCAGCAAAAAGCTTTTCCACCATATCTTGCAAAGAGAAACTCTGCCAGGAAAGAAAACATCCAAAATCTTGTTCTAAAGCTTGCACGGAGGTCTGCAAAGAGTTTGGCAAGAATGAAAGGTAGTTGTCCAAAACTCGTTCTTTTCCAATATAATAACCATGGAAAAGGCAGGAGAGTGGTAAAGTTCTGTTTTCTCTAAGTCTGAAGGCTGCCCACACTGTGCCTGCATGGTGCGGCTTGCATCTTCGCCTTTGGGAAGCTGCCGCTCGCCGATTCTCCCGCAGGCGAAGAAGCGGCTTCTTCGCACACAGAGCATTGTGGCGAGCGCAGGGAGCTCCTGAGAGCGGTTTGTGCCGAAAGAAGCCCGGGACCGGCACTTAGCTTCGGAGAGCTGCGTATCTGCGTCTTCTGCGTGTCTTGCCGCTCTACACTCAGCAAAAAGCTTTTCCAGCATATCTTGCAAAGAGAAACTCTGCCAGGAAAGAAAACATCCAAAATCTTGTTCTAAAGCTTGCACGGAGGTCTGCAAAGAGTTTGGCAAGAATGAAAGGTAGTTGTCCAAAACTCGTTCTTTTCCAATATAATAACCATGGAAAAGGCAGGAGAGTGGTAAAGTACTGTTTTCTCTAAGTCTGAAGGCTGCCCACACTGTGCCTGTGTGGTGCAGCTTGCATCTTCGCCTTTGGGAAGCTGCCGCTCGCCGATTCTCCCGGAGGCGAAGAAGCGGCTTCTTCGCACACAGAGCATTGTGGCGAGCGCAGGGAGCTCCTGAGAGCGGTTTGTGCCGAAAGAAGCCCGGGACCGGCACTTAGCTTCGGAGAGCTGCGTATCTGCGTCTTCTGCGTGTCTTGCCGCTCTACACTCAGCAAAAAGCTTTTCCAGCATATCTTGCAAAGAGAAACTCTGCCAGGAAAGAAAACATCCAAAATCTTGTTCTAAAGCTTGCACGGAGGTCTGCAAAGAGTTTGGCAAGAATGAAAGGTAGTTGTCCAAAACTCGTTCTTTTCCAATAGAATAACCATGGAAAAGGCAGGAGAGTGGTAAAGTACTGTTTTCTCTAAGTCTGAATGCTGCCCACACTGTGCCTGTGTGCTGCAGCTTGCATCTTCGCCTTTGGGAAGCTGCCGCTCGCCGATTCTCCCGCAGGCGAAGAAGCGGCTTCTTCGCACACAGAGCATTGTGGCGAGCGCAGGGAGCTCCTGAGAGCGGTTTGTGCCGAAAGAAGCCCGGGACCGGCACTTAGCTTCGGAGAGCTGCGTATCTGCGTCTTCTGCGTGTCTTGCCGCTCTACACTCAGCAAAAAGCTTTTCCACCATATCTTGCAAAGAGAAACTCTGCCAGGAAAGAAAACATCCAAAATCTTGTTCTAAAGCTTGCACGGAGGTCTGCAAAGAGTTTGGCAAGAATGAAAGGTAGTTGTCCAAAACTCGTTCTTTTCCAATATAATAACCATGGAAAAGGCAGGAGAGTGGTAAAGTTCTGTTTTCTCTAAGTCTGAAGGCTGCCCACACTGTGCCTGCATGGTGCGGCTTGCATCTTCGCCTTTGGGAAGCTGCCGCTCGCCGATTCTCCCGCAGGCGAAGAAGCGGCTTCTTCGCACACAGAGCATTGTGGCGAGCGCAGGGAGCTCCTGAGAGCGGTTTGTGCCGAAAGAAGCCCGGGACCGGCACTTAGCTTCGGAGAGCTGCGTATCTGCGTCTTCCGCATGTCTTGCCGCTCTACACTCAGCAAAAAGCTTTTCCACCATATCTTGCAAAGAGAAACTCTGCCAGGAAAGAAAACATCCAAAATCTTGTTCTAAAGCTTGCACGGAGGTCTGCAAAGAGTTTGGCAAGAATGAAAGGTAGTTGTCCAAAACTCGTTCTTTTCCAATATAATAACAATGGAAAAGGCAGGAGAGTGGTAAAGTTCTGTTTTCTCTAAGTCTGAAGGCTGCCCACACTGTGCCTGCATTGTGCGGCTTGCATCTTCGCCTTTGGGAAGCTGCCACTCGCCGATTCTCCCGCAGGCGAAGAAGCGGCTTCTTTGCACACAGAGCACTGTGGCGAGCGCAGGGAGCTCCTGAGAGCGGTTTGTGCCGAAAGAAGCCCGGGACCGGCACTTAGCTTCGGAGAGCTGCGTATCTGCGTCTTCGGCGTGTCTTGCCGCTCTACACTCAGCAAAAAGCTTTTCCAGCATATCTTGCAAAGAGAAACTCTGCCAGGAAAGAAAACATCCAAAATCTTGTTCTAAAGCTTGCACGGAGGTCTGCAAAGAGTTTGGCAAGAATGAAAGGTAGTTGTCCAAAACTCGTTCTTTTCCAATATAATAACCATGGAAAAGGCAGGAGAGTGGTAAAGTACTGTTTTCTCTAAGTCTGAAGGCTGCCCACACTGTGCCTGTGTGCTGCAGCTTGCATCTTCGCCTTTGGGAAGCTGCCGCTTGCCGATTCTCCCGCAGGCGAAGAAGCGGCTTCTTCGCACACAGAGCATTGTGGCGAGCGCAGGGAGCTCCTGAGAGCGGTTTGTGCCGAAAGAAGCCCGGGACCGGCACTTAGCTTCGGAGAGCTGCGTATCTGCGTCTTCTGCGTGTCTTGCCGCTCTACACTCAGCAAAAAGCTTTTCCAGCATATCTTGCAAAGAGAAACTCTGCCAGGAAAGAAAACATCCAAAATCTTGTTCTAAAGCTTGCACCGAGGTCTGCAAAGAGTTTGGCAAGAATGAAAGGTAGTTGTCCAAAACTCGTTCTTTTCCAATATAATAACCATGGAAAAGGCAGGAGAGTGGTAAAGTACTGTTTTCTCTAAGTCTGAAGGCTGCCCACACTGTGTCTGCATGGTGCGGCTTGCATCTTTGCCTTTGGGAAGCTGCCGCTCGCCGATTCTCCCGCAGGCGAAGAAGCGGCTTCTTCGCACACAGAGCATTGTGGCGAGCGCAGGGAGCTCCTGAGAGCGGTTTGTGCCGAAAGAAGCCCGGGACCGGCACTTAGCTTCGGAGAGCTGCGTATCTGCGTCTTCTGCGTGTCTTGCCGCTCTACACTCAGCAAAAAGCTTTTCCACCATATCTTGCAAAGAGAAACTCTGCCAGGAAAGAAAACATCCAAAATCTTGTTCTAAAGCTTGCACGGAGGTCTGCAAAGAGTTTGGCAAGAATGAAAGGTAGTTGTCCAAAACTCGTTCTTTTCCAATAGAATAACCATGGAAAAGGCAGGAGAGTGGTAAAGTACTGTTTTATCTAAGTCTGAAGGCTGCCCACACTGTGCCTGTGTGGTGCAGCTTGCATCTTCGCCTTTGGGAAGCTGCCGCTCGCCGATTCTCCCGGAGGCGAAGAAGCGGCTTTTTCGCACACAGAGCATTGTGGCGAGCGCAGGGAGCTCCTGAGAGCGGTTTGTGCCGAAAGAAGCCCGGGACCGGCACTTAGCTTCGGAGAGCTGCGTATCTGCGTCTTCTGCGTGTCTTGCCGCTCTACACTCAGCAAAAAGCTTTTCCACCATATCTTGCAAAGAGAAACTCTGCCAGGAAAGAAAACATCCAAAATCTTGTTCTAAAGCTTGCACGGAGGTCTGCAAAGAGTTTGGCAAGAATGAAAGGTAGTTGTCCAAAACTCGTTCTTTTCCAATATAATAACCATGGAAAAGGCAGGAGAGTGGTAAAGTTCTGTTTTCTCTAAGTCTGAAGGCTGCCCACACTGTGCCTGCATGGTGCGGCTTGCATCTTCGCCTTTGGGAAGCTGCCGCTCGCCGATTCTCCCGCAGGCGAAGAAGCGGCTTCTTCGCACACAGAGCATTGTGGCGAGCGCAGGGAGCTCCTGAGAGCGGTTTGTGCCGAAAGAAGCCCGGGACCGGCACTTAGCTTCGGAGAGCTGCGTATCTGCGTCTTCTGCGTGTCTTGCCGCTCTACACTCAGCAAAAAGCTTTTCCAGCATATCTTGCAAAGAGAAACTCTGCCAGGAAAGAAAACATCCAAAATCTTGTTCTAAAGCTTGCACGGAGGTCTGCAAAGAGTTTGGCAAGAATGAAAGGTAGTTGTCCAAAACTCGTTCTTTTCCAATATAATAACCATGGAAAAGGCAGGAGAGTGGTAAAGTACTGTTTTCTCTAAGTCTGAAGGCTGCCCACACTGTGCCTGTGTGGTGCAGCTTGCATCTTCGCCTTTGGGAAGCTGCCGCTCGCCGATTCTCCCGCAGGCGAAGAAGCGGCTTCTTCGCACACAGAGCATTGTGGCGAGCGCAGGGAGCTCCTGAGAGCGGTTTGTGCCGAAAGAAGCCCGGGACCGGCACTTAGCTTCGGAGAGCTGCGTATCTGCGTCTTCTGCGTGTCTTGCCGCTCTACACTCAGCAAAAAGCTTTTCCACCATATCTTGCAAAGAGAAACTCTGCCAGGAAAGAAAACATCCAAAATCTTGTTCTAAAGCTTGCACGGAGGTCTGCAAAGAGTTTGGCAAGAATGAAAGGTAGTTGTCCAAAACTCGTTCTTTTCCAATATAATAACCATGGAAAAGGCAGGAGAGTGGTAAAGTTCTGTTTTCTCTAAGTCTGAAGGCTGCCCACACTGTGCCTGCATGGTGCGGCTTGCATCTTCGCCTTTGGGAAGCTGCCGCTCGCCGATTCTCCCGCAGGCGAAGAAGCGGCTTCTTCGCACACAGAGCATTGTGGCGAGCGCAGGGAGCTCCTGAGAGCGGTTTGTGCCGAAAGAAGCCCGGGACCGGCACTTAGCTTCGGAGAGCTGCGTATCTGCGTCTTCCGCATGTCTTGCCGCTCTACACTCAGCAAAAAGCTTTTCCACCATATCTTGCAAAGAGAAACTCTGCCAGGAAAGAAAACATCCAAAATCTTGTTCTAAAGCTTGCACGGAGGTCTGCAAAGAGTTTGGCAAGAATGAAAGGTAGTTGTCCAAAACTCGTTCTTTTCCAATAGAATAACCATGGAAAAGGCAGGAGAGTGGTAAAGTACTGTTTTCTCTAAGTCTGAATGCTGCCCACACTGTGCCTGTGTGCTGCAGCTTGCATCTTCGCCTTTGGGAAGCTGCCGCTCGCCGATTCTCCCGCAGGCGAAGAAGCGGCTTCTTCGCACACAGAGCATTGTGGCGAGCGCAGGGAGCTCCTGAGAGCGGTTTGTGCCGAAAGAAGCCCGGGACCGGCACTTAGCTTCGGAGAGCTGCGTATCTGCGTCTTCTGCGTGTCTTGCCGCTCTACACTCAGCAAAAAGCTTTTCCACCATATCTTGCAAAGAGAAACTCTGCCAGGAAAGAAAACATCCAAAATCTTGTTCTAAAGCTTGCACGGAGGTCTGCAAAGAGTTTGGCAAGAATGAAAGGTAGTTGTCCAAAACTCGTTCTTTTCCAATAGAATAACCATGGAAAAGGCAGGAGAGTGGTAAAGTACTGTTTTCTCTAAGTCTGAAGGCTGCCCACACTGTGCCTGCATGGTGCGGCTTGCATCTTCGCCTTTGGGAAGCTGCCGCTCGCCTATTCTCCCGCAGGCGAAGAAGCGGCATCTTCGCACACAGAGCATTGTGGCGAGCGCAGGGAGCTCCTGAGAGCGGTTTGTGCCGAAAGAAGCCCGGGACCGGCACTTAGCTTCGGAGAGCTGCGTATCTGCGTCTTCTGCGTGTCTTGTCGCTCTACACTCAGCAAAAAGCTTTTCCACCATATCTTGCAAAGAGAAACTCTGCCAGGAAAGAAAACATCCAAAATCTTGTTCTAAAGCTTGCACGGAGGTCTGCAAAGAGTTTGGCAAGAATGAAAGGTAGTTGTCCAAAACTCGTTCTTTTCCAATATAATAACCATGGAAAAGGCAGGAGAGTGGTAAAGTTCTGTTTTCTCTAAGTCTGAATGCTGCCCACACTGTGCCTGTGTGGTGTGGCTTGCATCTTCGCCTTTGGGAAGCTGCCGCTCGCCGATTCTCCCGCAGGCGAAGAAGCGGCATCTTCGCACACAGAGCATTGTGGCGAGCGCAGGGAGCTCCTGAGAGCGGTTTGTGCCGAAAGAAGCCCGGGACCGGCACTTAGCTTCGGAGAGCTGCGTATCTGCGTCTTCTGCGTGTCTTGCCGCTCTACACTCAGCAAAAAGCTTTTCCACCATATCTTGCAAAGAGAAACTCTGCCAGGAAAGAAAACATCCAAAATCTTGTTCTAAAGCTTGCACGGAGGTCTGCAAAGAGTTTGGCAAGAATGAAAGGTAGTTGTCCAAAACTCGTTCTTTTCCAATAGAATAACCATGGAAAAGGCAGGAGAGTGGTAAAGTACTGTTTTCTCTAAGTCTGAAGGCTGCCCACACTGTGCCTGTGTGGCGCAGCGTGCATCTTCGCCTTTGGGAAGCTGCCGCTCGCCTATTCTCCCGGAGGCGAAGAAGCGGCTTCTTCGCACACAGAGCATTGTGGCGAGCGCAGGGAGCTCCTGAGAGCGGTTTGTGCCGAAAGAAGCCCGGGACCGGCACTTAGCTTCGGAGAGCTGCGTATCTGCGTCTTCTGCGTGTCTTGCCGCTCTACACTCAGCAAAAAGCTTTTCCACCATATCTTGCAAAGAGAAACTCTGCCAGGAAAGAAAACATCCAAAATCTTGTTCTAAAGCTTGCACGGAGGTCTGCAAAGAGTTTGGCAAGAATGAAAGGTAGTTGTCCAAAACTCGTTCTTTTCCAATATAATAACCATGGAAAAGGCAGGAGAGTGGTAAAGTACTGTTTTCTCTAAGTCTGAAGGCTGCCCACACTGTGCCTGTGTGGTGCAGCTTGCATCTTCGCCTTTGGGAAGCTGCCGCTCGCCTATTCTCCCGCAGGCGAAGAAGCGGCTTCTTCGCACACAGAGCATTGTGGCGAGCGCAGGGAGCTCCTGAGAGCGGTTTGTGCCGAAAGAAGCCTGGGACCGGCACTTAGCTTCGGAGAGCTGCGTATCTGCGTCTTCTGCGTGTCTTGCCGCTCTACACTCAGCAAAAAGCTTTTCCACCATATCTTGCAAAGAGAAACTCTGCCAGGAAAGAAAACATCCAAAATCTTGTTCTAAAGCTTGCACGGAGGTCTGCAAAGAGTTTGGCAAGAATGAAAGGTAGTTGTCCAAAACTCGTTCTTTTCCAATAGAATAACCATGGAAAAGGCAGGAGAGTGGTAAAGTTCTGTTTTCTCTAAGTCTGAAGGCTGCCCACACTGTGCCTGTGTGGTGTGGCTTGCATCTTCGCCTTTGGGAAGCTGCCGCTCGCCGATTCTCCCGGAGGCGAAGAAGCGGCATCTTCGCACACAGAGCATTGTGGTGAGCGCAGGGAGCTCCTGAGAGCGGTTTGTGCCGAAAGAAGCCCGGGACCGGCACTTAGCTTCGGAGAGCTGCGTATCTGCGTCTTCTGCGTGTCTTGCCGCTCTACACTCAGCAAAAAGCTTTTCCACCATATCTTGCAAAGAGAAACTCTGCCAGGAAAGAAAACATCCAAAATCTTGTTCTAAAGCTTGCACGGAGGTCTGCAAAGAGTTTGGCAAGAATGAAAGGTAGTTGTCCAAAACTCGTTCTTTTCCAATAGAATAACCATGGAAAAGGCAGGAGAGTGGTAAAGTACTGTTTTCTCTAAGTCTGAAGGCTGCCCACACTGTGCCTGTGTGGTGTGGCTTGCATCTTCGCCTTTGGGAAGCTGCCGCTCGCCGATTCTCCCGCATGTGAAGAAGCGGCTTCTTCGCACACAGAGCATTGTGGCGAGCGCAGGGAGCTCCTGAGAGCGGTTTGTGCCGAAAGAAGCCCGGGACCGGCACTTAGCTTCGGAGAGCTGCGTATCTGCGTCTTCTGCGTGTCTTGCCGCTCTACACTCAGCAAAAAGCTTTTCCACCATATCTTGCAAAGAGAAACTCTGCCAGGAAAGAAAACATCCAAAATCTTGTTCTAAAGCTTGCACGGAGGTCTGCAAAGAGTTTGGCAAGAATGAAAGGTAGTTGTCCAAAACTCGTTCTTTTCCAATAGAATAACCATGGAAAAGGCAGGAGAGTGGTAAAGTACTGTTTTCTCTAAGTCTGAAGGCTGCCCACACTGTGCCTGTGTGGTGCAGCTTGCATCTTCGCATTTGGGAAGCTGCCGCTCGCCGATTCTCCCGCAGGCGAAGAAGCGGCTTCTTCGCACACAGAGCATTGTGGCGAGCGCAGGGAGCTCCTGAGAGCGGTTTGTGCCGAAAGAAGCCCGGGACCGGCACTTAGCTTCGGAGAGCTGCGTATCTGTGTCTTCTGCGTGTCTTGCCGCTCTACACTCAGCAAAAAGCTTTTCCACCATATCTTGCAAGGAGAAACTCTGCCAGGAAAGAAAACATCCAAAATCTTGTTCTAAAGCTTGCACGCAGGTCTGCAAAGAGTTTGGCAAGAATGAAAGGTAGTTGTCCAAAACTCGTTCTTTTCCAATAGAATAACCATGGAAAAGGCAGGAGAGTGGTAAAGTACTGTTTTCTCTAAGTCTGAAGGCTGCCCAGACTGTGCCTGTGTGGTGCAGCTTGCATCTTCGCCTTTGAGAAGCTGCCGCTCGCCGATTCTCCCGGAGGCGAAGAAGCGGCTTCTTCGCACACAGAGCATTGTGGCGAGCGCAGGGAGCTCCTGAGAGCGGTTTGTGCCGAAAGAAGCCCGGGACCGGCACTTAGCTTCGGAGAGCTGCGTATCTGCGTCTTCTGCGTGTCTTGCCGCTCTACACTCAGCAAAAAGCTTTTCCACCATATCTTGCAAGGAGAAACTCTGCCAGGAAAGAAAACTTCCAAAATATTGTTCTAAAGCTTGCACGGAGGTCTGCAAAGAGTTTGGCAAGAATGAAAGGTAGTTGTCCAAAACTCGTTCTTTTCCAATAGAATAACCATGGAAAAGGCAGGAGAGTGGTAAAGTACTGTTTTCTCTAAGTCTGAAGGCTGCCCAGACTGTGCCTGTGTGGCGCAGCGTGCATCTTCGCCTTTGGGAAGCTGCCGCTCGCCGATTCTCCCGGAGGCGAAGAAGCGGCTTCTTCGCACACAGAGCATTGTGGCGAGCGCAGGGAGCTCCTGAGAGCGGTTTGTGCCGAAAGAAGCCCGGGACCGGCACTTAGCTTCGGAGAGCTGCGTATCTGCGTCTTCTGCGTGTCTTGCCGCTCTACACTCAGCAAAAAGCTTTTCCAGCATATCTTGCAAAGAGAAACTCTGCCAGGAAAGAAAACATCCAAAATCTTGTTCTAAAGCTTGCACGGAGGTCTGCAAAGAGTTTGGCAAGAATGAAAGGTAGTTGTCCAAAACTCGTTCTTTTCCAATAGAATAACCATGGAAAAGGCAGGAGAGTGGTAAAGATCTGTTTTCTCTAAGTCTAAAGGCTGCCCACACTGTGCCTGTGTGGTGCAGCTTGCATCTTCGCCTTTGGGAAGCTGCCGCTCGCCTATTCTCCCGGAGGCGAAGAAGCGGCTTCTTCGCACACAGAGCATTGTGGCGAGCGCAGGGAGCTCCTGAGAGCGGTTTGTGCCGAAAGAAGCCCGGGACCGGCACTTAGCTTCGGAGAGCTGCGTATCTGCGTCTTCTGCGTGTCTTGCCGCTCTACACTCAGCAAAAAGCTTTTCCACCATATCTTGCAAAGAGAAACTCTGCCAGGAAAGAAAACATCCAAAATCTTGTTCTAAAGCTTGCACGGAGGTCTGCAAAGAGTTTGGCAAGAATGAAAGGTAGTTGTCCAAAACTCGTCCTTTTCCAATATAATAACCATGGAAAAGGCAGGAGAGTGGTAAAGTACTGGTTTCTCTAAGTCTGAAGGCTGCCCACACTGTGCCTGTGTGGTGCAGCTTGCATCTTCGCCTTTGGGAAGCTGCCGCTCGCCGATTATCCCGGAGGCGAAGAAGCGGCTTCTTCGCACACAGAGCATTGTGGCGAGCGCAGGGAGCTCCTGAGAGCGGTTTGTGCCGAAAGAAGCCCGGGACCGGCACTTAGCTTCGGAGAGCTGCGTATCTGCGTCTTCTGCGTGTCTTGCCGCTCTACACTCAGCAAAAAGCTTTTCCAGCATATCTTGCAAAGAGAAACTCTGCCAGGAAAGAAAACATCCAAAATCTTGTTCTAAAGCTTGCACGGAGGTCTGCAAAGAGTTTGGCAAGAATGAAAGGTAGTTGTCCAAAACTCGTTCTTTTCCAATATAATAACCATGGAAAAGGCAGGAGAGTGGTAAAGTTCTGTTTTCTATAAGTCTGAAGGCTGCCCACACTGTGCCTGCATGGTGCGGCTTGCATCTTCGCCTTTGGGAAGCTGCCGCTCGCCGATTCTCCCGCAGGCGAAGAAGCGGCTTCTTCGCACACAGAGCATTGTGGCGAGCGCAGGGAGCTCCTGAGAGCGGTTTGTGCCGAAAGAAGCCCGGGACCGGCACTTAGCTTCGGAGAGCTGCGTATCTGCGTCTTCTGCGTGTCTTGCCGCTCTACACTCAGCAAAAAGCTTTTCCACCATATCTTGCAAAGAGAAACTCTGCCAGGAAAGCAAACATCCAAAATCTTGTTCTAAAGCTTGCACGGAGGTCTGCAAAGAGTTTGGCAAGAATGAAAGGTAGTTGTCCAAAACTCGTTCTTTTCCAATATAATAACAATGGAAAAGGCAGGAGAGTGGTAAAGTTCTGTTTTCTCTAAGTCTGAAGGCTGCCCACACTGTGCCTGTGTGGTGCGGCTTGCATCTTCGCCTTTGGGAAGCTGCCGCTCGCCGATTCTCCCGGAGGCGAAGAAGCGGCTTCTTCGCACACAGAGCATTGTGGCGAGCGCAGGGAGCTCCTGAGAGCGGTTTGTGCCGAAAGAAGCCCGGGACCGGCACTTAGCTTCGGAGAGCTGCGTATCTGCGTCTTCTGCGTGTCTTGCCGCTCTACACTCAGCAAAAAGCTTCTCCACCATATCTTGCAAAGAGAAACTCTGCCAGGAAAGAAAACATCCAAAATCTTGTTCTAAAGCTTGCACGGAGGTCTGCAAAGAGTTTGGCAAGAATGAAAGGTAGTTGTCCAAAACTCGTTCTTTTCCAATATAATAACCATGGAAAAGGCAGGAGAGTGGTAAAGTACTGTTTTCTCTAAGTCTGAAGGCTGCCCACACTGTGCCTGCATGGTGCGGCTTGCATCTTCGCCTTTGGGAAGCTGCCGCTCGCCGATTCTCCCGCAGGCGAAGAAGCGGCTTCTTTGCACACAGAGCACTGTGGCGAGCGCAGGGAGCTCCTGAGAGCGGTTTGTGCCGAAAGAAGCCCGGGACCGGCACTTAGCTTCGGAGAGCTGCGTATCTGCGTCTTCTGCGTGTCTTGCCGCTCTACACTCAGCAAAAAGCTTTTCCAGCATATCTTGCAAAGAGAAACTCTGCCAGGAAAGAAAACATCCAAAATCTTGTTCTAAAGCTTGCACGGAGGTCTGCAAAGAGTTTGGCAAGAATGAAAGGTAGTTGTCCAAAACTCGTTCTTTTCCAATATAATAACCATGGAAAAGGCAGGAGAGTGGTAAAGTACTGTTTTCTCTAAGTCTGAAGGCTGCCCACACTGTGCCTGTGTGGTGCAGCTTGCATCTTCGCCTTTGGGAAGCTGCCGCTTGCCGATTCTCCCGCAGGCGAAGAAGCGGCTTCTTCGCACACAGAGCATTGTGGCGAGCGCAGGGAGCTCCTGAGAGCGGTTTGTGCCGAAAGAAGCCCGGGACCGGCACTTAGCTTCGGAGAGCTGCGTATCTGCGTCTTCTGCGTGTCTTGCCGCTCTACACTCAGCAAAAAGCTTTTCCACCATATCTTGCAAAGAGAAACTCTGCCAGGAAAGAAAACATCCAAAATCTTGTTCTAAAGCTTGCACCGAGGTCTGCAAAGAGTTTGGCAAGAATGAAAGGTAGTTGTCCAAAGCTCGTTCTTTTCCAATATAATAACCATGGAAAAGGCAGGAGAGTGGTAAAGTACTGTTTTCTCTAAGTCTGAAGGCTGCCCACACTGTGCCTGCATGGTGCGGCTTGCATCTTTGCCTTTGGGAAGCTGCCGCTCGCCGATTCTCCCGGAGGCGAAGAAGCGGCTTCTTCGCACACAGAGCATTGTGGCGAGCGCAGGGAGCTCCTGAGAGCGGTTTGTGCCGAAAGAAGCCCGGGACCGGCACTTAGCTTCGGAGAGCTGCGTATCTGCGTCTTCTGCGTGTCTTGCCGCTCTACACTCAGCAAAAAGCTTTTCCACCATATCTTGCAAAGAGAAACTCTGCCAGGAAAGAAAACATCCAAAATCTTGTTCTAAAGCTTGCACGGAGGTCTGCAAAGAGTTTGGCAAGAATGAAAGGTAGTTGTCCAAAACTCGTTCTTTTCCAATATAATAACCATGGAAAAGGCAGGAGAGTGGTAAAGTACTGTTTTCTCTAAGTCTGAAGGCTGCCCACACTGTGCCTGTGTGGTGCAGCTTGCATCTTCGCCTTTGGGAAGCTGCCGCTTGCCGATTCTCCCGCAGGCGAAGAAGCGGCTTCTTCGCACACAGAGCATTGTGGCGAGCGCAGGGAGCTCCTGAGAGCGGTTTGTGCCGAAAGAAGCCCGGGACCGGCACTTAGCTTCGGAGAGCTGCGTATCTGCGTCTTCTGCGTGTCTTGCCGCTCTACACTCAGCAAAAAGCTTTTCCACCATATCTTGCAAAGAGAAACTCTGCCAGGAAAGAAAACATCCAAAATCTTGTTCTAAAGCTTGCACCGAGGTCTGCAAAGAGTTTGGCAAGAATGAAAGGTAGTTGTCCAAAACTCGTTCTTTTCCAATATAATAACCATGGAAAAGGCAGGAGAGTGGTAAAGTACTGTTTTCTCTAAGTCTGAAGGCTGCCCACACTGTGCCTGCATGGTGCGGCTTGCATCTTTGCCTTTGGGAAGCTGCCGCTCGCCGATTCTCCCGGAGGCGAAGAAGCGGCTTCTTCGCACACAGAGCATTGTGGCGAGCGCAGGGAGCTCCTGAGAGCGGTTTGTGCCGAAAGAAGCCCGGGACCGGCACTTAGCTTCGGAGAGCTGCGTATCTGCGTCTTCTGCGTGTCTTGCCGCTCTACACTCAGCAAAAAGCTTTTCCAGCATATCTTGCAAAGAGAAACTCTGCCAGGAAAGAAAACATCCAAAATCTTGTTCTAAAGCTTGCACGGAGGTCTGCAAAGAGTTTGGCAAGAATGAAAGGTAGTTGTCCAAAACTCGTTCTTTTCCAATATAATAACAATGGAAAAGGCAGGAGAGTGGTAAAGTTCTGTTTTCTCTAAGTCTGAAGGCTGCCCACACTGTGCCTGTGTGGTGCGGCTTGCATCTTCGCCTTTGGGAAGCTGCCGCTCGCCGATTCTCCCGGAGGCGAAGAAGCGGCTTCTTCGCACACAGAGCATTGTGGCGAGCGCAGGGAGCTCCTGAGAGCGGTTTGTGCCGAAAGAAGCCCGGGACCGGCACTTAGCTTCGGAGAGCTGCGTATCTGCGTCTTCTGCGTGTCTTGCCGCTCTACACTCAGCAAAAAGCTTTTCCACCATATCTTGCAAAGAGAAACTCTGCCAGGAAAGAAAACATCCAAAATCTTGTTCTAAAGCTTGCACGGAGGTCTGCAAAGAGTTTGGCAAGAATGAAAGGTAGTTGTCCAAAACTCGTTCTTTTCCAATATAATAACCATGGAAAAGGCAGGAGAGTGGTAAAGTACTGTTTTCTCTAAGTCTGAAGGCTGCCCACACTGTGCCTGCATGGTGCGGCTTGCATCTTCGCCTTTGGGAAGCTGCCGCTCGCCGATTCTCCCGCAGGCGAAGAAGCGGCTTCTTTGCACACAGAGCACTGTGGCGAGCGCAGGGAGCTCCTGAGAGCGGTTTGTGCCGAAAGAAGCCCGGGACCGGCACTTAGCTTCGGAGAGCTGCGTATCTGCGTCTTCTGCGTGTCTTGCCGCTCTACACTCAGCAAAAAGCTTTTCCAGCATATCTTGCAAAGAGAAACTCTGCCAGGAAAGAAAACATCCAAAATCTTGTTCTAAAGCTTGCACGGAGGTCTGCAAAGAGTTTGGCAAGAATGAAAGGTAGTTGTCCAAAACTCGTTCTTTTCCAATAGAATAACCATGGAAAAGGCAGGAGAGTGGTAAAGTACTGTTTTCTCTAAGTCTGAAGGCTGCCCACACTGTGCCTGTGTGGTGCAGCTTGCATCTTCGCCTTTGGGAAGCTGCCGCTTGCCGATTCTCCCGCAGGCGAAGAAGCGGCTTCTTCGCACACAGAGCATTGTGGCGAGCGCAGGGAGCTCCTGAGAGCGGTTTGTGCCGAAAGAAGCCCGGGACCGGCACTTAGCTTCGGAGAGCTGCGTATCTGCGTCTTCTGCGTGTCTTGCCGCTCTACACTCAGCAAAAAGCTTTTCCACCATATCTTGCAAAGAGAAACTCTGCCAGGAAAGAAAACATCCAAAATCTTGTTCTAAAGCTTGCACCGAGGTCTGCAAAGAGTTTGGCAAGAATGAAAGGTAGTTGTCCAAAGCTCGTTCTTTTCCAATATAATAACCATGGAAAAGGCAGGAGAGTGGTAAAGTACTGTTTTCTCTAAGTCTGAAGGCTGCCCACACTGTGCCTGCATGGTGCGGCTTGCATCTTTGCCTTTGGGAAGCTGCCGCTCGCCGATTCTCCCGCAGGCGAAGAAGCGGCTTCTTCGCACACAGAGCATTGTGGCGAGCGCAGGGAGCTCCTGAGAGCGGTTTGTGCCGAAAGAAGCCCGGGACCGGCACTTAGCTTCGGAGAGCTGCGTATCTGCGTCTTCTGCGTGTCTTGCCGCTCTACACTCAGCAAAAAGCTTTTCCACCATATCTTGCAAAGAGAAACTCTGCCAGGAAAGAAAACATCCAAAATCTTGTTCTAAAGCTTGCACGGAGGTCTGCAAAGAGTTTGGCAAGAATGAAAGGTAGTTGTCCAAAACTCGTTCTTTTCCAATATAATAACCATGGAAAAGGCAGGAGAGTGGTAAAGTTCTGTTTTCTCTAAGTCTGAAGGCTGCCCACACTGTGCCTGTGTGGTGCGGCTTGCATCTTCGCCTTTGGGAAGCTGCCGCTCGCCGATTCTCCCGCAGGCGAAGAAGCGGCTTCTTTGCACACAGAGCACTGTGGCGAGCGCAGGGAGCTCCTGAGAGCGGTTTGTGCCGAAAGAAGCCCGGGACCGGCACTTAGCTTCGGAGAGCTGCGTATCTGCGTCTTCTGCGTGTCTTGCCGCTCTACACTCAGCAAAAAGCTTTTCCAGCATATCTTGCAAAGAGAAACTCTGCCAGGAAAGAAAACATCCAAAATCTTGTTCTAAAGCTTGCACGGAGGTCTGCAAAGAGTTTGGCAAGAATGAAAGGTAGTTGTCCAAAACTCGTTCTTTTCCAATAGAATAACCATGGAAAAGGCAGGAGAGTGGTAAAGTACTGTTTTCTCTAAGTCTGAAGGCTGCCCACACTGTGCCTGTGTGGTGCAGCTTGCATCTTCGCCTTTGGGAAGCTGCCGCTCGCCGATTCTCCCGGAGGCGAAGAAGCGGCTTCTTCGCACACAGAGCATTGTGGCGAGCGCAGGGAGCTCCTGAGAGCGGTTTGTGCCGAAAGAAGCCCGGGACCGGCACTTAGCTTCGGAGAGCTGCGTATCTGCGTCTTCTGCGTGTCTTGCCGCTCTACACTCAGCAAAAAGCTTTTCCAGCATATCTTGCAAAGAGAAACTCTGCCAGGAAAGAAAACATCCAAAATCTTGTTCTAAAGCTTGCACGGAGGTCTGCAAAGAGTTTGGCAAGAATGAAAGGTAGTTGTCCAAAACTAGTTCTTTTCCAATATAATAACCATGGAAAAGGCAGGAGAGTGGTAAAGTACTGTTTTCTCTAAGTCTGAAGGCTGCCCACACTGTGCCTGTGTGGCGCAGCGTGCATCTTCGCCTTTGGGAAGCTGCCGCTCGCCGATTCTCCCGCAGGCGAAGAAGCGGCTTCTTCGCACACAGAGCATTGTGGCGAGCGCAGGGAGCTCCTGAGAGCGGTTTGTGCCGAAAGAAGCCCGGGACCGGCACTTAGCTTCGGAGAGCTGCGTATCTGCGTCTTCTGCGTGTCTTGCCACTCTACACTCAGCAAAAAGCTTTTCCACCATATCTTGCAAAGAGAAACTCTGCCAGGAAAGAAAACATCCAAAATCTTGTTCTAAAGCTTGCACGGAGGTCTGCAAAGAGTTTGGCAAGAATGAAAGGTAGTTGTCCAAAACTTGTTCTTTTCCAATAGAATAACCATGGAAAGGGCAGGAGAGTGGTAAAGATCTGTTTTCTCTAAGTCTGAAGGCTGCCCACACTGTGCCTGTGTGGTGCGGCTTGCATCTTCGCCTTTGGGAAGCTGCCGCTCGCTGATTCTCCCGGAGGCGAAGAAGCGGCTTCTTCGCACACAGAGCATTGTGGCGAGCGCAGGGAGCTCCTGAGAGCGGTTTGTGCCGAAAGAAGCCCGGGACCGGCACTTAGCTTCGGAGAGCTGCGTATCTGCGTCTTCTGCGTGTCTTGCCGCTCTACACTCAGCAAAAAGCTTTTCCAGCATATCTTGCAAAGAGAAACTCTGCCAGGAAAGAAAACATCCAAAATCTTGTTCTAAAGCTTGCACGGAGGTCTGCAAAGAGTTTGGCAAGAATGAAAGGTAGTTGTCCAAAACTCGTTCTTTTCCAATAGAATAACCATGGAAAAGGCAGGAGAGTGGTAAAGTACTGTTTTCTCTAAGTCTGAAGGCTGCCCACACTGTGCCTGCATTGTGCGGCTTGCATCTTCGCCTTTGGGAAGCTGCCGTTCGCCGATTCTCCCGCAGGCGAAGAAGCGGCTTCTTTGCACACAGAGCACTGTGGCGAGCGCAGGGAGCTCCTGAGAGCGGTTTGTGCCGAAAGAAGCCCGGGACCGGCACTTAGCTTCGGAGAGCTGCGTATCTGCGTCTTCTGCGTGTCTTGCCGCTCAACACTCAGGAAAAAGCTTTTCCAGCATATCTTGCAAAGAGAAACTCTGCCAGGAAAGAAAACATCCAAAATCTTGTTCTAAAGCTTGCACGGAGGTCTGCAAAGAGTTTGGCAAGAATGAAAGGTAGTTGTCCAAAACTCGTTCTTTTCCAATATAATAACCATGGAAAAGGCAGGAGAGTGGTAAAGTACTGTTTTCTCTAAGTCTGAAGGCTGCCCACACTGTGCCTGCATGGTGCGGCTTGCATCTTCGCCTTTGGGAAGCTGCCGCTCGCCGATTCTCCCGCAGGCGAAGAAGCGGCTTCTTCGCACACAGAGCATTGTGGCGAGCGCAGGGAGCTCCTGAGAGCGGTTTGTGCCGAAAGAAGCCCGGGACCGGCACTTAGCTTCGGAGAGCTGCGTATCTGCGTCTTCTGCGTGTCTTGCCGCTCTACACTCAGCAAAAAGCTTTTCCACCATATCTTGCAAAGAGAAACTCTGCCAGGAAAGAAAACATCCAAAATCTTGTTCTAAAGCTTGCACGGAGGTCTGCAAAGAGTTTGGCAAGAATGAAAGGTAGTTGTCCAAAACTCGTTCTTTTCCAATAGAATAACCATGGAAAAGGCAGGAGAGTGGTAAAGTACTGTTTTCTCTAAGTCTGAAGGCTGCCCACACTGTGCCTGTGTGGTGCAGCTTGCATCTTCGCCTTTGGGAAGCTGCCAATCGCCGATTCTCCCGCAGGCGAAGAAGCGGCTTCTTCGCACACAGAGCATTGTGGCGAGCGCAGGGAGCTCCTGAGAGCGGTTTGTGCCGAAAGAAGCCCGGGACCGGCACTTAGCTTCGGAGAGCTGCGTATCTGCGTCTTCTGCGTGTCTTGCCGCTCTACACTCAGCAAAAAGCTTTTCCACCATATCTTGCAAAGAGAAACTCTGCCAGGAAAGAAAACATCCAAAATCTTGTTCTAAAGCTTGCACGGAGGTCTGCAAAGAGTTTGGCAAGAATGAAAGGTAGTTGTCCAAAACTCGTTCTTTTCCAATAGAATAACCATGGAAAAGGCAGGAGAGTGGTAAAGTTCTGTTTTCTCTAAATCTGAAGGCTGCCCACACTGTGCCTGCATGGTGCAGCTTGCATCTTCGCATTTGGGAAGCTGCCGCTCGCCGATTCTCCCGCAGGCGAAGAAGCGGCTTCTTCGCACACAGAGCATTGTGGCGAGCGCAGGGAGCTCCTGAGAGCGGTTTGTGCCGAAAGAAGCCCGGGACCGGCACTTAGCTTCGGAGAGCTGCGTATCTGCGTCTTCTGCGTGTCTTGCCACTCTACACTCAGCAAAAAGCTTTTCCACCATATCTTGCAAAGAGAAACTCTGCCAGGAAAGAAAACATCCAAAATCTTGTTCTAAAGCTTGCACGGAGGTCTGCAAAGAGTTTGGCAAGAATGAAAGGTAGTTGTCCAAAACTCGTTCTTTTCCAATATAATAACAATGGAAAAGGCAGGAGAGTGGTAAAGTTCTGTTTTCTCTAAGTCTGAAGGCTGCCCACACTGTGCCTGTGTGGTGCGGCTTGCATCTTCGCCTTTGGGAAGCTGCCGCTCGCCGATTCTCCCGGAGGCGAAGAAGCGGCTTCTTCGCACACAGAGCATTGTGGCGAGCGCAGGGAGCTCCAGAGAGCGGTTTTGCCGAAAGAAGCCCGGGACCGGCACTTAGCTTCGGAGAGCTGCGTATCTGCGTCTTCTGCGTGTCTTGCCGCTCTACACTCAGCAAAAAGCTTTTCCAGCATATCTTGCAAAGAGAAACTCTGCCAGGAAAGAAAACATCCAAAATCTTGTTCTAAAGCTTGCACGGAGGTCTGCAAAGAGTTTGGCAAGAATGAAAGGTAGTTGTCCAAAACTCGTTCTTTTCCAATAGAATAACCATGGAAAAGGCAGGAGAGTGGTAAAGTACTGTTTTCTCTAAGTCTGAAGGCTGCCCACACTGTGCCTGTGTGGTGCAGCTTGCATCTTCGCCTTTGGGAAGCTGCCGCTCGCCGATTCTCCCGGAGGCGAAGAAGCGGCTTCTTCGCACACAGAGCATTGTGGCGAGCGCAGGGAGCTCCGGAGAGCGGTTTGTGCCGAAAGAAGCCCGGGACCGGCACTTAGCTTCGGAGAGCTGCGTATCTGCGTCTTCTGCGTGTCTTGCCGCTCTACACTCAGCAAAAAGCTTTTCCAGCATATCTTGCAAAGAGAAACTCTGCCAGGAAAGAAAACATCCAAAATCTTGTTCTAAAGCTTGCACGGAGGTCTGCAAAGAGTTTGGCAAGAATGAAAGGTAGTTGTCCAAAACTCGTTCTTTTCCAATAGAATAACCATGGAAAAGGCAGGAGAGTGGTAAAGTACTGTTTTCTCTAAGTCTGAAGGCTGCCCACACTGTGCCTGTGTGGTGCAGCTTGCATCTTCGCCTTTGGGAAGCTGCCGCTCGCCGATTCTCCCGGAGGCGAAGAAGCGGCTTCTTCGCACACAGAGCATTGTGGCGAGCGCAGGGAGCTCCTGAGAGCGGTTTGTGCCGAAAGAAGCCCGGGACCAGCACTTAGCTTCGGAGAGCTGCGTATCTGCGTCTTCTGCGTGTCTTGCCGCTCTACACTCAGCAAAAAGCTTTTCCACCATATCTTGCAAAGAGAAACTCTGCCAGGAAAGAAAACATCCAAAATCTTGTTCTAAAGCTTGCACGGAGGTCTGCAAAGAGTTTGGCAAGAATGAAAGGTAGTTGTCCAAAACTCGTTCTTTTCCAATATAATAACCATGGAAAAGGCAGGAGAGTGGTAAAGTACTGTTTTCTCTAAGTCTGAAGGCTGCCCACACTGTGCCTGTGTGGCGCAGCGTGCATCTTCGCCTTTGGGAAGCTGCCGCTCGCCGATTCTCCCGCAGGCGAAGAAGCGGCTTCTTCGCACACAGAGCATTGTGGCGAGCGCAGGGAGCTCCTGAGAGCGGTTTGTGCCGAAAGAAGCCCGGGACCGGCACTTAGCTTCGGAGAGCTGCGTATCTGCGTCTTCTGCGTGTCTTGCCACTCTACACTCAGCAAAAAGCTTTTCCACCATATCTTGCAAAGAGAAACTCTGCCAGGAAAGAAAACATCCAAAATCTTGTTCTAAAGCTTGCACGGAGGTCTGCAAAGAGTTTGGCAAGAATGAAAGGTAGTTGTCCAAAACTTGTTCTTTTCCAATATAATAACCATGGAAAAGGCAGGAGAGTGGTAAAGATCTGTTTTCTCTAAGTCTGAAGGCTGCCCACACTGTGCCTGTGTGGTGCGGCTTGCATCTTCGCCTTTGGGAAGCTGCCGCTCGCCGATTCTCCCGGAGGCGAAGAAGCGGCTTCTTCGCACACAGAGCATTGTGGCGAGCGCAGGGAGCTCCTGAGAGCGGTTTTGCCGAAAGAAGCCCGGGACCGGCACTTAGCTTCGGAGAGCTGCGTATCTGCGTCTTCTGCGTGTCTTGCCGCTCTACACTCAGCAAAAAGCTTTTCCACCATATCTTGCAAAGAGAAACTCTGCCAGGAAAGAAAACATCCAAAATCTTGTTCTAAAGCTTGCACGGAGGTCTGCAAAGAGTTTGGCAAGAATGAAAGGTAGTTGTCCAAAACTCGTTCTTTTCCAATATATTAACCATGGAAAAGGCAGGAGAGTGGTAAAGTACTGGTTTCTCGAAGTCTGAAGGCTGCCCACACTGTGCCTGCGTGGTGCGGCTTGCATCTTCGCCTTTGGGAAGCTGCCGCTCGCCGATTCTCCCGCAGGCGAAGAAGCGGCTTCTTTGCACACAGAGCACTGTGGCGAGCGCAGGGAGCTCCTGAGAGCGGTTTGTGCCGAAAGAAGCCCGGGACCGGCACTTAGCTTCGGAGAGCTGCGTCTTCTGCGTCTTCTGCGTGTCTTGCCGCTCAACACTCAGGAAAAAGCTTTTCCAGCATATCTTGCAAAGAGAAACTCTGCCAGGAAAGAAAACATCCAAAATCTTGTTCTAAAGCTTGCACGGAGGTCTGCAAAGAGTTTGGCAAGAATGAAAGGTAGTTGTCCAAAACTCGTTCTTTTCCAATATAATAACCATGGAAAAGGCAGGAGAGTGGTAAAGTACTGTTTTCTCTAAGTCTGAAGGCTGCCCACACTGTGCCTGCATGGTGCGGCTTGCATCTTCGCCTTTGGGAAGCTGCCGCTCGCCGATTCTCCCGCAGGCGAAGAAGCGGCTTCTTCGCACACAGAGCATTGTGGCGAGCGCAGGGAGCTCCTGAGAGCGGTTTGTGCCGAAAGAAGCCCGGGACCGGCACTTAGCTTCGGAGAGCTGCGTATCTGCGTCTTCTGCGTGTCTTGCCGCTCTACACTCAGCAAAAAGCTTTTCCACCATATCTTGCAAAGAGAAACTCTGCCAGGAAAGAAAACATCCAAAATCTTGTTCTAAAGCTTGCACGGAGGTCTGCAAAGAGTTTGGCAAGAATGAAAGGTAGTTGTCCAAAACTCGTTCTTTTCCAATAGAATAACCATGGAAAAGGCAGGAGAGTGGTAAAGTACTGTTTTCTCTAAGTCTGAAGGCTGCCCACACTGTGCCTGTGTGGTGCAGCTTGCATCTTCGCCTTTGGGAAGCTGCCAATCGCCGATTCTCCCGCAGGCGAAGAAGCGGCTTCTTCGCACACAGAGCATTGTGGCGAGCGCAGGGAGCTCCTGAGAGCGGTTTGTGCCGAAAGAAGCCCGGGACCGGCACTTAGCTTCGGAGAGCTGCGTATCTGCGTCTTCTGCGTGTCTTGCCGCTCTACACTCAGCAAAAAGCTTTTCCACCATATCTTGCAAAGAGAAACTCTGCCAGGAAAGAAAACATCCAAAATCTTGTTCTAAAGCTTGCACGGAGGTCTGCAAAGAGTTTGGCAAGAATGAAAGGTAGTTGTCCAAAACTCGTTCTTTTCCAATAGAATAACCATGGAAAAGGCAGGAGAGTGGTAAAGTTCTGTTTTCTCTAAATCTGAAGGCTGCCCACACTGTGCCTGCATGGTGCAGCTTGCATCTTCGCATTTGGGAAGCTGCCGCTCGCCGATTCTCCCGCAGGCGAAGAAGCGGCTTCTTCGCACACAGAGCATTGTGGCGAGCGCAGGGAGCTCCTGAGAGCGGTTTGTGCCGAAAGAAGCCCGGGACCGGCACTTAGCTTCGGAGAGCTGCGTATCTGCGTCTTCTGCGTGTCTTGCCGCTCTACACTCAGCAAAAAGCTTTTCCACCATATCTTGCAAAGAGAAACTCTGCCAGGAAAGAAAACATCCAAAATCTTGTTCTAAAGCTTGCACGGAGGTCTGCAAAGAGTTTGGCAAGAATGAAAGGTAGTTGTCCAAAACTCGTTCTTTTCCAATATAATAACAATGGAAAAGGCAGGAGAGTGGTAAAGTTCTGTTTTCTCTAAGTCTGAAGGCTGCCCACACTGTGCCTGTGTGGTGCGGCTTGCATCTTCGCCTTTGGGAAGCTGCCGCTCGCCGATTCTCCCGGAGGCGAAGAAGCGGCTTCTTCGCACACAGAGCATTGTGGCGAGCGCAGGGAGCTCCGGAGAGCGGTTTTGCCGAAAGAAGCCCGGGACCGGCACTTAGCTTCGGAGAGCTGCGTATCTGCGTCTTCTGCGTGTCTTGCCGCTCTACACTCAGCAAAAAGCTTTTCCAGCATATCTTGCAAAGAGAAACTCTGCCAGGAAAGAAAACATCCAAAATCTTGTTCTAAAGCTTGCACGGAGGTCTGCAAAGAGTTTGGCAAGAATGAAAGGTAGTTGTCCAAAACTCGTTCTTTTCCAATAGAATAACCATGGAAAAGGCAGGAGAGTGGTAAAGTACTGTTTTCTCTAAGTCTGAAGGCTGCCCACACTGTGCCTGTGTGCTGCAGCTTGCATCTTCGCCTTTGGGAAGCTGCCGCTCGCCGATTCTCCCGGAGGCGAAGAAGCGGCTTCTTCGCACACAGAGCATTGTGGCGAGCGCAGGGAGCTCCGGAGAGCGGTTTGTGCCGAAAGAAGCCCGGGACCGGCACTTAGCTTCGGAGAGCTGCGTATCTGCGTCTTCTGCGTGTCTTGCCGCTCTACACTCAGCAAAAAGCTTTTCCAGCATATCTTGCAAAGAGAAACTCTGCCAGGAAAGAAAACATCCAAAATCTTGTTCTAAAGCTTGCACGGAGGTCTGCAAAGAGTTTGGCAAGAATGAAAGGTAGTTGTCCAAAACTCGTTCTTTTCCAATAGAATAACCATGGAAAAGGCAGGAGAGTGGTAAAGTACTGGTTTCTCGAAGTCTGAAGGCTGCCCACACTGTGCCTGCGTGGTGCGGCTTGCATCTTCGCCTTTGGGAAGCTGCCGCTCGCCGATTCTCCCGGAGGCGAAGAAGCGGCTTCTTCGCACACAGAGCATTGTGGCGAGCGCAGGGAGCTCCTGAGAGCGGTTTGTGCCGAAAGAAGCCCGGGACCGGCACTTAGCTTCGGAGAGCTGCGTATCTGCGTCTTCTGCGTGTCTTGACGCTCTACACTCAGCAAAAAGCTTTTCCACCATATCTTGCAAAGAGAAACTCTGCCAGGAAAGAAAACATCCAAAATCTTCTTCTAAAGCTTGCACGGAGGTCTGCAAAGAGTTTGGCAAGAATGAAAGGTAGTTGTCCAAAACTTGTTCTTTTCCAATATAATAACCATGGAAAAGGCAGGAGAGTGGTAAAGTTCTGTTTTCTCTAAGTCTGAAGGCTGCCCACACTGTGCCTGTGTTGTGCGGCTTGCATCTTCGCCTTTGGGAAGCTGCCGCTCGCCGATTCTCTCGGAGGCGAAGAAGCGGCTTCTTCGCACACAGAGCATTGTGGCGAGCGCAGGGAGCTCCTGAGAGCGGTTTGTGCCGAAAGAAGCCCGGGACCGGCACTTAGCTTCGGAGAGCTGCGTATCTGCGTCTTCTGCGTGTCTTGCCGCTCTACACTCAGCAAAAAGCTTTTCCACCATATCTTGCAAAGAGAAACTCTGCCAGGAAAGAAAACATCCAAAATCTTGTTCTAAAGCTTGCACGGAGGTCTGCAAAGAGTTTGGCAAGAATGAAAGGTAGTTGTCCAAAACTCGTCCTTTTCCAATATAATAACCATGGAAAAGGCAGGAGAGTGGTAAAGTTCTGTTTTCTCTAAGTCTGAAGGCTGCCCACACTGTGCCTGTGTGGTGCGGCTTGCATCTTCGCCTTTGGGAAGCTGCCGCTCGCCGATTCTCCCGGAGGCGAAGAAGCGGCTTCTTCGCACACAGAGCATTGTGGCGAGCGCAGGGAGCTCCTGAGAGCGGTTTGTGCCGAAAGAAGCCCGGGACCGGCACTTAGCTTCGGAGAGCTGCGTATCTGCATCTTCTGTGTGTCTTGACGCTCTACACTCAGCAAAAAGCTTTTCCACCATATCTTGCAAAGAGAAACTCTGCCAGGAAAGAAAACATCCAAAATCTTGTTCTAAAGCTTGCACGGAGGTCTGCAAAGAGTTTGGCAAGAATGAAAGGTAGTTGTCCAAAACTTGTTCTTTTCCAATATAATAACAATGGAAAAGGCAGGAGAGTGGTAAAGTTCTGTTTTCTCTAAGTCTGAAGGCTGCCCACACTGTGCCTGTGTGGTGCAGCTTGCATCTTCGCCTTTGGGAAGCTGCCGCTCGCCGATTCTCCCGCAGGCGAAGAAGCGGCTTCTTCGCACACAGAGCATTGTGGCGAGCGCAGGGAGCTCCTGAGAGCGGTTTGTGCCGAAAGAAGCCCGGGACCGGCACTTAGCTTCGGAGAGCTGCGTATCTGCGTCTTCTGCGTGTCTTGCCGCTCTACACTCAGCAAAAAGCTTTTCCAGCATATCTTGCAAAGAGAAACTCTGCCAGGAAAGAAAACATCCAAAATCTTGTTCTAAAGCTTGCACGGAGGTCTGCAAAGAGTTTGGCAAGAATGAAAGGTAGTTGTCCAAAACTCGTTCTTTTCCAGGAAAATAACCATGGAAAAGGCAGGAGAGTGGTAAAGTACTGTTTTCTCTAAGTCTGAAGGCTGCCCACACTGTGCCTGTGTGGTGCAGCTTGCATCTTCGCCTTTGGGAAGCTGCCGCTCGCCGATTCTCCCGCAGGCGAAGAAGCGGCTTCTTCGCACACAGAGCATTGTGGCGAGCGCAGGGAGCTCCTGAGAGCGGTTTGTGCCGAAAGAAGCCCGGGACCGGCACTTAGCTTCGGAGAGCTGCGTATCTGCGTCTTCTGCGTGTCTTGCCGCTCTACACTCAGCAAAAATCTTTTCCACCATATCTTGCAAGGAGAAACTCTGCCAGGAAAGCAAACATCCAAAATCTTGTTCTAAAGCTTGCACGGAGGTCTGCAAAGAGTTTGGCAAGAATGAAAGGTAGTTGTCCAAAACTCGTTCTTTTCCAATAGAATAACCATGGAAAAGGCAGGAGAGTGGTAAAGTACTGTTTTCTCTAAGTCTGAAGGCTGCCCACACTGTGCCTGTGTGGTGCGGCTTGCATCTTCGCCTTTGGGAAGCTGCCGCTCGCCGATTCTCCCGGAGGCGAAGAAGCGGCTTCTTCGCACACAGAGCATTGTGGTGAGCGCAGGGAGCTCCTGAGAGCGGTTTGTGCCGAAAGAAGCCCGGGACCGGCACTTAGCTTCGGAGAGCTGCGTATCTGCATCTTCTGTGTGTCTTGACGCTCTACACTCAGCAAAAAGCTTTTCCACCATATCTTGCAAAGAGAAACTCTGCCAGGAAAGAAAACATCCAAAATCTTGTTCTAAAGCTTGCACGGAGGTCTGCAAAGAGTTTGGCAAGAATGAAAGGTAGTTGTCCAAAACTTGTTCTTTTCCAATATAATAACAATGGAAAAGGCAGGAGAGTGGTAAAGTTCTGTTTTCTCTAAGTCTGAAGGCTGCCCACACTGTGCCTGTGTGGTGCGGCTTGCATCTTCGCCTTTGGGAAGCTGCCGCTCGCCGATTCTCCCGCAGGCGAAGAAGCGGCTTCTTCGCACACAGAGCATTGTGGCGAGCGCAGGGAGCTCCTGAGAGCGGTTTGTGCCGAAAGAAGCCCGGGACCGGCACTTAGCTTCGGAGAGCTGCGTATCTGCGTCTTCTGCGTGTCTTGCCGCTCTACACTCAGCAAAAAGCTTTTCCAGCATATCTTGCAAAGAGAAACTCTGCCAGGAAAGAAAACATCCAAAATCTTGTTCTAAAGCTTGCACGGAGGTCTGCAAAGAGTTTGGCAAGAATGAAAGGTAGTTGTCCAAAACTCGTTCTTTTCCAGGAAAATAACCATGGAAAAGGCAGGAGAGTGGTAAAGTACTGTTTTCTCTAAGTCTGAAGGCTGCCCACACTGTGCCTGTGTGGTGCAGCTTGCATCTTCGCCTTTGGGAAGCTGCCGCTCGCCGATTCTCCCGCAGGCGAAGAAGCGGCTTCTTCGCACACAGAGCATTGTGGCGAGCGCAGGGAGCTCCTGAGAGCGGTTTGTGCCGAAAGAAGCCCGGGACCGGCACTTAGCTTCAGAGAGCTGCGTATCTGCGTCTTCTGCGTGTCTTGCCGCTCTACACTCAGCAAAAAGCTTTTCCATCATATCTTGCAAGGAGAAACTCTGCCAGGAAAGCAAACATCCAAAATCTTGTTCTAAAGCTTGCACGGAGGTCTGCAAAGAGTTTGGCAAGAATGAAAGGTAGTTGTCCAAAACTCGTTCTTTTCCAATAGAATAACCATGGAAAAGGCAGGAGAGTGGTAAAGTACTGTTTTCTCTAAGTCTGAAGGCTGCCCACACTGTGCCTGTGTGGTGCAGCTTGCATCTTCGCCTTTGGGAAGCTGCCGCTCGCCGATTCTCCCGGAGGCGAAGAAGCGGCTTCTTCGCACACAGAGCATTGTGGCGAGCGCAGGGAGCTCCTGAGAGCGGTTTGTGCCGAAAGAAGCCCGGGACCGGCACTTAGCTTCGGAGAGCTGCGTATCTGCGTCTTCTGCGTGTCATGCCGCTCTACACTCAGCAAAAAGCTTTTCCAGCATATCTTGCAAAGAGAAACTCTGCCAGGAAAGAAAACATCCAAAATCTTGTTCTAAAGCTTGCACGGAGGTCTGCAAAGAGTTTGGCAAGAATGAAAGGTAGTTGTCCAAAACTCGTTCTTTTCCAGGAAAATAACCATGGAAAAGGCAGGAGAGTGGTAAAGTACTGTTTTCTCTAAGTCTGAAGGCTGCCCACACTGTGCCTGTGTGGTGCAGCTTGCATCTTCGCCTTTGGGAAGCTGCCGCTCGCCGATTCTCCCGCAGGCGAAGAAGCGGCTTCTTCGCACACAGAGCATTGTGGCGAGCGCAGGGAGCTCCTGAGAGCGGTTTGTGCCGAAAGAAGCCCGGGACCGGCACTTAGCTTCAGAGAGCTGCGTATCTGCGTCTTCTGCGTGTCTTGCCGCTCTACACTCAGCAAAAAGCTTTTCCATCATATCTTGCAAGGAGAAACTCTGCCAGGAAAGCAAACATCCAAAATCTTGTTCTAAAGCTTGCACGGAGGTCTGCAAAGAGTTTGGCAAGAATGAAAGGTAGTTGTCCAAAACTCGTTCTTTTCCAATAGAATAACCATGGAAAAGGCAGGAGAGTGGTAAAGTACTGTTTTCTCTAAGTCTGAAGGCTGCCCACACTGTGCCTGTGTGGTGCGGCTTGCATCTTCGCCTTTGGGAAGCTGCCGCTCGCCGATTCTCCCGGAGGCGAAGAAGCGGCTTCTTCGCACACAGAGCATTGTGGTGAGCGCAGGGAGCTCCTGAGAGCGGTTTGTGCCGAAAGAAGCCCGGGACCGGCACTTAGCTTCGGAGAGCTGCGTATCTGCATCTTCTGTGTGTCTTGACGCTCTACACTCAGCAAAAAGCTTTTCCACCATATCTTGCAAAGAGAAACTCTGCCAGGAAAGAAAACATCCAAAATCTTGTTCTAAAGCTTGCACGGAGGTCTGCAAAGAGTTTGGCAAGAATGAAAGGTAGTTGTCCAAAACTTGTTCTTTTCCAATATAATAACAATGGAAAAGGCAGGAGAGTGGTAAAGTTCTGTTTTCTCTAAGTCTGAAGGCTGCCCACACTGTGCCTGTGTGGTGCAGCTTGCATCTTCGCCTTTGGGAAGCTGCCGCTCGCCGATTCTCCCGCAGGCGAAGAAGCGGCTTCTTCGCACACAGAGCATTGTGGCGAGTGCAGGGAGCTCCTGAGAGCGGTTTGTGCCGAAAGAAGCCCGGGACCGGCACTTAGCTTCAGAGAGCTGCGTATCTGCGTCTTCTGCGTGTCTTGCCGCTCTACACTCAGCAAAAAGCTTTTCCATCATATCTTGCAAGGAGAAACTCTGCCAGGAAAGCAAACATCCAAAATCTTGTTCTAAAGCTTGCACGGAGGTCTGCAAAGAGTTTGGCAAGAATGAAAGGTAGTTGTCCAAAACTCGTTCTTTTCCAATAGAATAACCATGGAAAAGGCAGGAGAGTGGTAAAGTACTGTTTTCTCTAAGTCTGAAGGCTGCCCACACTGTGCCTGTGTGGTGCAGCTTGCATCTTCGCCTTTGGGAAGCTGCCGCTCGCCGATTCTCCCGGAGGCGAAGAAGCGGCTTCTTCGCACACAGAGCATTGTGGCGAGCGCAGGGAGCTCCTGAGAGCGGTTTGTGCCGAAAGAAGCCCGGGACCGGCACTTAGCTTCGGAGAGCTGCGTATCTGCGTCTTCTGCGTGTCATGCCGCTCTACACTCAGCAAAAAGCTTTTCCAGCATATCTTGCAAAGAGAAACTCTGCCAGGAAAGAAAACATCCAAAATCTTGTTCTAAAGCTTGCACGGAGGTCTGCAAAGAGTTTGGCAAGAATGAAAGGTAGTTGTCCAAAACTCGTTCTTTTCCAGGAAAATAACCATGGAAAAGGCAGGAGAGTGGTAAAGTACTGTTTTCTCTAAGTCTGAAGGCTGCCCACACTGTGCCTGTGTGGTGCAGCTTGCATCTTCGCCTTTGGGAAGCTGCCGCTCGCCGATTCTCCCGCAGGCGAAGAAGCGGCTTCTTCGCACACAGAGCATTGTGGCGAGCGCAGGGAGCTCCTGAGAGCGGTTTGTGCCGAAAGAAGCCCGGGACCGGCACTTAGCTTCAGAGAGCTGCGTATCTGCGTCTTCTGCGTGTCTTGCCGCTCTACACTCAGCAAAAAGCTTTTCCATCATATCTTGCAAAGAGAAACTCTGCCAGGAAAGCAAACATCCAAAATCTTGTTCTAAAGCTTGCACGGAGGTCTGCAAAGAGTTTGGCAAGAATGAAAGGTAGTTGTCCAAAACTCGTTCTTTTCCAATAGAATAACCATGGAAAAGGCAGGAGAGTGGTAAAGTACTGTTTTCTCTAAGTCTGAAGGCTGCCCACACTGTGCCTGTGTGGTGCAGCTTGCATCTTCGCCTTTGGGAAGCTGCCGCTCGCCGATTCTTCCGGAGGCGAAGAAGCGGCTTCTTCGCACACAGAGCATTGTGGCGAGCGCAGGGAGCTCCTGAGAGCGGTTTGTGCCGAAAGAAGCCCGGGACCGGCACTTAGCTTCGGAGAGCTGCGTATCTGCGTCTTCTGCGTGTCATGTCGCTCTACACTCAGCAAAAAGCTTTTCCACCATATCTTGCAAAGAGAAACTCTGCCAGGAAAGAAAACATCCAAAATCTTGTTCTAAAGCTTGCACGGAGGTCTGCAAAGAGTTTGGCAAGAATGAAAGGTAGTTGTCCAAAACTCGTTCTTTTCCAATATAATAACAATGGAAAAGGCAGGAGAGTGGTAAAGTTCTGTTTTCTCTAAGTCTGAAGGCTGCCCACACTGTGCCTGTGTGGTGCAGCTTGCATCTTCGCCTTTGGGAAGCTGCCGCTCGCCGATTCTCCCGCAGGCGAAGAAGCGGCTTCTTCGCACACAGAGCATTGTGGCGAGCGCAGGGAGCTCCTGAGAGCGGTTTGTGCCGAAAGAAGCCCGGGACCGGCACTTAGCTTCAGAGAGCTGCGTATCTGCGTCTTCTGCGTGTCTTGCCGCTCTACACTCAGCAAAAAGCTTTTCCACCATATCTTGCAAAGAGAAACTCTGCCAGGAAAGAAAACATCCAAAATCTTGTTCTAAAGCTTGCACGGAGGTCTGCAAAGAGTTTGGCAAGAATGAAAGGTAGTTGTCCAAAACTCGTTCTTTTCCAATAGAATAACCATGGAAAAGGCAGGAGAGTGGTAAAGTACTGTTTTCTCTAAGTCTGAAGGCTGCCCACACTGTGCCTGTGTGGTGCGGCTTGCATCTTCGCCTTTGGGAAGCTGCCGCTCGCCGATTCTCCCGCAGGCGAAGAAGCGGCTTCTTCGCACACAGAGCATTGTGGCGAGCGCAGGGAGCTCCTGAGAGCGGTTTGTGCCGAAAGAAGCCCGGGACCGGCACTTAGCTTCGGAGAGCTGCGTATCTGCGTCTTCTGCGTGTCATGCCGCTCTACACTCAGCAAAAAGCTTTTCCACCATATCTTGCAAAGAGAAACTCTGCCAGGAAAGAAAACATCCAAAATCTTGTTCTAAAGCTTGCACGGAGGTCTGCAAAGAGTTTGGCAAGAATGAAAGGTAGTTGTCCAAAACTCGTTCTTTTCCAATAGAATAACCATGGAAAAGGAAGGAGAGTGGTAAAGTACTGTTTTCTCTAAGTCTGAAGGCTGCCCACACTGTGCCTGTGTGGTGCAGCTTGCATCTTCGCCTTTGGGAAGCTGCCGCTCGCCGATTCTCCCGCAGGCGAAGAAGCGGCTTCTTCGCACACAGAGCATTGTGGCGAGCGCAGGGAGCTCCTGAGAGCGGTTTGTGCCGAAAGAAGCCCGGGACCAGCACTTAGCTTCGGAGAGCTGCGTATCTGCGTCTTCTGCGTGTCTTGCCGCTCTACACTCAGCAAAAAGCTTTTCCACCATATCTTGCAAGGAGAAACTCTGCCAGGAAAGCAAACATCCAAAATCTTGTTCTAAAGCTTGCACGGAGGTCTGCAAAGAGTTTGGCAAGAATGAAAGGTAGTTGTCCAAAACTCGTTCTTTTCCAATAGAATAACCATGGAAAAGGCAGGAGAGTGGTAAAGTTCTGTTTTCTCTAAGTCTGAAGGCTGCCCACACTGTGCCTGTGTGGTGCAGCTTGCATCTTCGCCTTTGGGAAGCTGCCGCTCGCTGATTCTCCCGGAGGCGAAGAAGCGGCTTCTTCGCACACAGAGCATTGTGGCGAGCGCAGGGAGCTCCTGAGAGCGGTTTGTGCCGAAAGAAGCCCGGGACCAGCACTTAGCTTCGGAGAGCTGCGTATCTGCGTCTTCTGCGTGTCTTGCCGCTCTACACTCAGCAAAAAGCTTTTCCACCATATCTTGCAAAGAGAAACTCTGCCAGGAAAGAAAACATCCAAAATCTTGTTCTAAAGCTTGCACGGAGGTCTGCAAAGAGTTTGGCAAGAATGAAAGGTAGTTGTCCAAAACTCGTTCTTTTCCAATAGAATAACCATGGAAAAGGCAGGAGAGTGGTAAAGTACTGTTTTCTCTAAGTCTGAAGGCTGCCCACACTGTGCCTGTGTGGTGCAGCTTGCATCTTCGCCTTTGGGAAGCTGCCGCTCGCCGATTCTCCCGGAGGCGAAGAAGCGGCTTCTTCGCACACAGAGCATTGTGGCGAGCGCAGGGAGCTCCTGAGAGCGGTTTGTGCCGAAAGAAGCCCGGGACCGGCACTTATCTTCGGAGAGCTGCGTATCTGCGTCTTCTGCGTGTCTTGCCGCTCTACACTCAGCAAAAAGCTTTTCCACCATATCTTGCAAGGAGAAACTCTGCCAGGAAAGCAAACATCCAAAATCTTGTTCTAAAGCTTGCACGGAGGTCTGCAAAGAGTTTGGCAAGAATGAAAGGTAGTTGTCCAAAACTCGTTCTTTTCCAATAGAATAACCATGGAAAAGGCAGGAGAGTGGTAAAGTACTGTTTTCTCTAAGTCTGAAGGCTGCCCACACTGTGCCTGTGTGGTGCAGCTTGCATCTTCGCCTTTGGGAAGCTGCCGCTCGCCGATTCTCCCGCAGGCGAAGAAGCGGCTTCTTCGCACACAGAGCATTGTGGCGAGCGCAGGGAGCTCCTGAGAGCGGTTTGTGCCGAAAGAAGCCCGGGACCAGCACTTAGCTTCGGAGAGCTGCGTATCTGCGTCTTCTGCGTGTCTTGCCGCTCTACACTCAGCAAAAAGCTTTTCCACCATATCTTGCAAAGAGAAACTCTGCCAGGAAAGAAAACATCCAAAATCTTGTTCTAAAGCTTGCACGGAGGTCTGCAAAGAGTTTGGCAAGAATGAAAGGTAGTTGTCCAAAACTCGTTCTTTTCCAATAGAATAACCATGGAAAAGGCAGGAGAGTGGTAAAGTACTGTTTTCTCTAAGTCTGAATGCTGCCCACACTGTGCCTGTGTGGTGCAGCTTGCATCTTCGCCTTTGGGAAGCTGCCGCTCGCCGATTCTCCCGGAGGCGAAGAAGCGGCTTCTTCGCACACAGAGCATTGTGGCGAGCGCAGGGAGCTCCTGAGAGCGGTTTGTGCCGAAAGAAGCCCGGGACCGGCACTTAGCTTCGGAGAGCTGCGTATCTGCGTCTTCTGCGTGTCTTGCCGCTCTACACTCAGCAAAAAGCTTTTCCACCATATCTTGCAAAGAGAAACTCTGCCAGGAAAGAAAACATCCAAAATCTTGTTCTAAAGCTTGCACGGAGGTCTGCAAAGAGTTTGGCAAGAATGAAAGGTAGTTGTCCAAAACTCGTTCTTTTCCAATATAATAACCATGGAAAAGGCAGGAGAGTGGTAAAGATCTGTTTTCTCTAAGTCTGAAGGCTGCCCACACTGTGCCTGTGTGGTGCAGCTTGCATCTTCGCCTTTGGGAAGCTGCCGCTCGCCGATTCTCCCGGAGGCGAAGAAGCGGCTTCTTCGCACACAGAGCATTGTGGCGAGCGCAGGGAGCTCCTGAGAGCGGTTTGTGCCGAAAGAAGCCCGGGACCGGCACTTAGCTTCGGAGAGCTGCGTATCTGCGTCTTCTGCGTGTCTTGCCGCTCTACACTCAGCAAAAAGCTTTTCCACCATATCTTGCAAAGAGAAACTCTGCCAGGAAAGAAAACATCCAAAATCTTGTTCTAAAGCTTGCACGGAGGTCTGCAAAGAGTTTGGCAAGAATGAAAGGTAGTTGTCCAAAACTCGTTCTTTTCCAATAGAATAACCATGGAAAAGGCAGGAGAGTGGTAAAGTACTGTTTTCTCTAAGTCTGAATGCTGCCCACACTGTGCCTGTGTGCTGCAGCTTGCATCTTCGCCTTTGGGAAGCTGCCGCTCGCCGATTCTCCCGGAGGCGAAGAAGTGGCTTCTTCGCACACAGAGCATTGTGGCGAGCGCAGGGAGCTCCTGAGAGCGGTTTGTGCCGAAAGAAGCCCGGGACCGGCACTTAGCTTCGGAGAGCTGCGTATCTGCGTCTTCTGCGTGTCTTGCCGCTCTACACTCAGCAAAAAGCTTTTCCAGCATATCTTGCAAAGAGAAACTCTGCCAGGAAAGAAAACATCCAAAATCTTGTTCTAAAGCTTGCACGGAGGTCTGCAAAGAGTTTGGCAAGAATGAAAGGTAGTTGTCCAAAACTCGTTCTTTTCCAATATAATAACCATGGAAAAGGCAGGAGAGTGGTAAAGATCTGTTTTCTCTAAGTCTGAAGGCTGCCCACACTGTGCCTGCATGGTGCGGCTTGCATCTTCGCCTTTGGGAAGCTGCCGCTCGCCGATTCTCCCGGAGGCGAAGAAGCGGCTTCTTCGCACACAGAGCATTGTGGCGAGCGCAGGGAGCTCCTGAGAGCGGTTTGTGCCGAAAGAAGCCCGGGACCGGCACTTAGCTTCGGAGAGCTGCGTATCTGCGTCTTCTGCGTGTCTTGCCGCTCTACACTCAGCAAAAAGCTTTTCCACCATATCTTGCAAAGAGAAACTCTGCCAGGAAAGAAAACATCCAAAATCTTGTTCTAAAGCTTGCACGGAGGTCTGCAAAGAGTTTGGCAAGAATGAAAGGTAGTTGTCCAAAACTCGTTCTTTTCCAATATAATAACAATGGAAAAGGCAGGAGAGTGGTAAAGTTCTGTTTTCTCTAAGTCTGAAGGCTGCCCACACTGTGCCTGTGTGGTGTGGCTTGCATCTTCGCCTTTGGGAAGCTGCCGCTCGCCGATTCTCCCGGAGGCGAAGAAGCGGCTTCTTCGCACACAGAGCATTGTGGCGAGCGCAGGGAGCTCCTGAGAGCGGTTTGTGCCGAAAGAAGCCCGGGACCGGCACTTAGCTTCGGAGAGCTGCGTATCTGCGTCTTCTGCGTGTCTTGCCGCTCTACACTCAGCAAAAAGCTTTTCCACCATATCTTGCAAAGAGAAACTCTGCCAGGAAAGAAAACATCCAAAATCTTGTTCTAAAGCTTGCACGGAGGTCTGCAAAGAGTTTGGCAAGAATGAAAGGTAGTTGTCCAAAACTCGTTCTTTTCCAATATAATAACCATGGAAAAGGCAGGAGAGTGGTAAAGTACTGTTTTCTCTAAGTCTGAAGGCTGCCCACACTGGACCTGCATGGTGCGGCTTGCATCTTTGCCTTTGGGAAGCTGCAGCTCTCCGATCCTCCCGCAGGCGAAGAAGCGGCTTCTTCGCACACAGAGCATTGTGGCGAGCGCAGGGAGCTCCTGAGAGCGGTTTGTGCCGAAAGAAGCCCGGGACCGGCACTTAGCTTCGGAGAGCTGCGTATCTGCGTCTTCTGCGTGTCTTGCCGCTCTACACTCAGCAAAAAGCTTTTCCACCATATCTTGCAAAGAGAAACTCTGCCAGGAAAGAAAACATCCAAAATCTTGTTCTAAAGCTTGCACGGGGGTCTGCAAAGAGTTTGGCAAGAATGAAAGGTAGTTGTCCAAAACTCGTTCTTTTCCAATAGAATAACCATGGAAAAGGCAGGAGAGTGGTAAAGTACTGTTTTCTCTAAGTC
Source organism: Molothrus aeneus (assembly GCF_037042795.1). Lineage (NCBI taxonomy): Eukaryota > Metazoa > Chordata > Aves > Passeriformes > Icteridae > Molothrus > Molothrus aeneus. Next base: position 181,705 of record NW_027098788.1, read on the forward strand.
TGAAGGCTGCCCACACTGTGCCTGTGTGCTGCAGCTTGCATCTTCGCCTTTGGGAAGCTGCCGCTCGCCGATTCTCCCGGAGGCGAAGAAGCGGCTTCTTCGCACACAGAGCATTGTGGCGAGCGCAGGGAGCTCCTGAGAGCGGTTTGTGCCGAAAGAAGCCCGGGACCGGCACTTAGCTTCGGAGAGCTGCGTATCTGCGTCTTCTGCGTGTCTTGCCGCTCTACACTCAGCAAAAAGCTTTTCCACCATATCTTGCAAGGAGAAACTCTGCCAGGAAAGAAAACATCCAAAATCTTGTTCTAAAGCTTGCACGGGGGTCTGCAAAGAGTTTGGCAAGAATGAAAGGTAGTTGTCCAAAACTCGTTCTTTTCCAATAGAATAACCATGGAAAAGGCAGGAGAGTGGTAAAGTACTGTTTTCTCTAAGTCTGAAGGCTGCCCACACTGTGCCTGCGTGGTGCAGCTTGCATCTTCGCCTTTGGCAAGCTGCCGCTCGCCGATTCTCCCGCAGGCGAAGAAGCGGCTTCTTCGCACACAGAGCATTGTGGCGAGCGCAGGGAGCTCCTGAGAGCGGTTTGTGCCGAAAGAAGCCCGGGACCGGCACTTAGCTTCGGAGAGCTGCGTATCTGCGTCTTCTGCGTGTCTTGCCGCTCTACACTCAGCAAAAAGCTTTTCCACCATATCTTGCAAAGAGAAACTCTGCCAGGAAAGAAAACATCCAAAATCTTGTTCTAAAGCTTGCACGGAGGTCTGCAAAGAGTTTGGCAAGAATGAAAGGTAGTTGTCCAAAACTCGTTCTTTTCCAATAGAATAACCATGGAAAAGGCAGGAGAGTGGTAAAGTACTGTTTTCTCTAAGTCTGAAGGCTGCCCACACTGTGCCTGTGTGGTGCAGCTTGCATCTTCGCCTTTGGGAAGCTGCCGCTCGCCGATTCTCCCGGAGGCGAAGAAGCGGCTTCTTCGCACACAGAGCATTGTGGCGAGCGCAGGGAGCTCCTGAGAGCGGTTTGTGCCGAAAGAAGCCCGGGACCGGCACTTAGCTTCGGAGAGCTGCGTATCTGCGTCTTCTGCGTGTCTTGCCGCTCTACACTCAGCAAAAAGCTTTTCCACCATATCTTGCAAGGAGAAACTCTGCCAGGAAAGCAAACATCCAAAATCTTGTTCTAAAGCTTGCACGGAGGTCTGCAAAGAGTTTGGCAAGAATGAAAGGTGGTTGTCCAAAACTCGTTCTTTTCCAATAGAATAACCATGGAAAAGGCAGGAGAGTGGTAAAGTACTGTTTTCTCTAAGTCTGAAGGCTGCCCACACTGTGCCTGTGTGGTGCAGCTTGCATCTTCGCCTTTGGGAAGCTGCCGCTCGCCGATTCTCCCGCAGGCGAAGAAGCGGCTTCTTCGCACACAGAGCATTGTGGCGAGCGCAGGGAGCTCCTGAGAGCGGTTTGTGCCGAAAGAAGCCCGGGACCGGCACTTAGCTTCGGAGAGCTGCGTATCTGCGTCTTCTGCGTGTCTTGCCGCTCTACACTCAGCAAAAAGCTTTTCCACCATATCTTGCAAAGAGAAACTCTGCCAGGAAAGAAAACATCCAAAATCTTGTTCTAAAGCTTGCACGGAGGTCTGCAAAGAGTTTGGCAAGAATGAAAGGTAGTTGTCCAAAACTCGTTCTTTTCCAATAGAATAACCATGGAAAAGGCAGGAGAGTGGTAAAGTACTGTTTTCTCTAAGTCTGAAGGCTGCCCACACTGTGCCTGTGTGCTGCAGCTTGCATCTTCGCCTTTGGGAAGCTGCCGCTCGCCGATTCTCCCGGAGGCGAAGAAGCGGCTTCTTCGCACACAGAGCATTGTGGCGAGCGCAGGGAGCTCCTGAGAGCGGTTTGTGCCGAAAGAAGCCCGGGACCGGCACTTAGCTTCGGAGAGCTGCGTATCTGCGTCTTCTGCGTGTCATGCCGCTCTACACTCAGCAAAAAGCTTTTCCACCATATCTTGCAAAGAGAAACTCTGCCAGGAAAGAAAACATCCAAAATCTTGTTCTAAAGCTTGCACGGAGGTCTGCAAAGAGTTTGGCAAGAATGAAAGGTAGTTGTCCAAAACTCGTTCTTTTCCAATATAATAACCATGGAAAAGGCAGGAGAGTGGTAAAGATCTGTTTTCTCTAAGTCTGAAGGCTGCCCACACTGTGCCTGTGTGGTGCAGCTTGCATCTTCGCCTTTGGGAAGCTGCCGCTCGCCGATTCTCCCGGAGGCGAAGAAGCGGCTTCTTCGCACACAGAGCATTGTGGCGAGCGCAGGGAGCTCCTGAGAGCGGTTTGTGCCGAAAGAAGCCCGGGACCGGCACTTAGCTTCGGAGAGCTGCGTATCTGCGTCTTCTGCGTGTCTTGCCGCTCTACACTCAGCAAAAAGCTTTTCCACCATATCTTGCAAAGAGAAACTCTGCCAGGAAAGAAAACATCCAAAATCTTGTTCTAAAGCTTGCACGGAGGTCTGCAAAGAGTTTGGCAAGAATGAAAGGTAGTTGTCCAAAACTCGTTCTTTTCCAATATAATAACCATGGAAAAGGCAGGAGAGTGGTAAAGTACTGTTTTCTCTAAGTCTGAATGCTGCCCACACTGTGCCTGCGTGCTGCAGCTTGCATCTTCGCCTTTGGGAAGCTGCCGCTCGCCGATTCTCCCGGAGGCGAAGAAGTGGCTTCTTCGCACACAGAGCATTGTGGCGAGCGCAGGGAGCTCCTGAGAGCGGTTTGTGCCGAAAGAAGCCCGGGACCGGCACTTAGCTTCGGAGAGCTGCGTATCTGCGTCTTCTGCGTGTCTTGCCGCTCTACACTCAGCAAAAAGCTTTTCCAGCATATCTTGCAAAGAGAAACTCTGCCAGGAAAGAAAACATCCAAAATCTTGTTCTAAAGCTTGCACGGAGGTCTGCAAAGAGTTTGGCAAGAATGAAAGGTAGTTGTCCAAAACTCGTTCTTTTCCAATATAATAACCATGGAAAAGGCAGGAGAGTGGTAAAGATCTGTTTTCTCTAAGTCTGAAGGCTGCCCACACTGTGCCTGCATGGTGCGGCTTGCATCTTCGCCTTTGGGAAGCTGCCGCTCGCCGATTCTCCCGGAGGCGAAGAAGCGGCTTCTTCGCACACAGAGCATTGTGGCGAGCGCAGGGAGCTCCTGAGAGCGGTTTGTGCCGAAAGAAGCCCGGGACCGGCACTTAGCTTCGGAGAGCTGCGTATCTGCGTCTTCTGCGTGTCTTGCCGCTCTACACTCAGCAAAAAGCTTTTCCACCATATCTTGCAAAGAGAAACTCTGCCAGGAAAGAAAACATCCAAAATCTTGTTCTAAAGCTTGCACGGAGGTCTGCAAAGAGTTTGGCAAGAATGAAAGGTAGTTGTCCAAAACTCGTTCTTTTCCAATATAATAACAATGGAAAAGGCAGGAGAGTGGTAAAGTTCTGTTTTCTCTAAGTCTGAAGGCTGCCCACACTGTGCCTGTGTGGTGTGGCTTGCATCTTCGCCTTTGGGAAGCTGCCGCTCGCCGATTCTCCCGGAGGCGAAGAAGCGGCTTCTTCGCACACAGAGCATTGTGGCGAGCGCAGGGAGCTCCTGAGAGCGGTTTGTGCCGAAAGAAGCCCGGGACCGGCACTTAGCTTCGGAGAGCTGCGTATCTGCGTCTTCTGCGTGTCTTGCCGCTCTACACTCAGCAAAAAGCTTTTCCAGCATATCTTGCAAAGAGAAACTCTGCCAGGAAAGAAAACATCCAAAATCTTGTTCTAAAGCTTGCACGGAGGTCTGCAAAGAGTTTGGCAAGAATGAAAGGTAGTTGTCCAAAACTCGTTCTTTTCCAATATAATAACCATGGAAAAGGCAGGAGAGTGGTAAAGTACTGTTTTCTCTAAGTCTGAAGGCTGCCCACACTGTACCTGCATGGTGCGGCTTGCATCTTTGCCTTTGGGAAGCTGCAGCTCTCCGATCCTCCCGCAGGCGAAGAAGCGGCTTCTTCGCACACAGAGCATTGTGGCGAGTGCAGGGAGCTCCTGAGAGCGGTTTGTGCCAAAAGAAGCCCGGGGCCGGCACTTAGCTTCGGAGAGCTGCGTATCTGCGTCTTCTGCGTGTCTTGCCACTCTACACTCAGCAAAAAGCTTTTCCACCATATCTTGCAAAGAGAAACTCTGCCAGGAAAGAAAACATCCAAAATCTTGTTCTAAAGCTTGCAAGGAGGTCTGCAAAGAGTTTGGCAAGAATGAAAGGTAGTTTTCCAAAACTCGTCCTTTTCCAATAGAATAACCATTGAAAAGGCAGGAGAGTGGTAAAGTACTGTTTTCTCTAAGTCTGAAGGCAGCCCACACTGTGCCTGTGTGGTGCGGCTTGCATCTTCGCCTTTGGGAAGCTGCCGCTCGCCGATTCTCCCGGAGGCGAAGAAGCGGCTTCTTCGCACACAGAGCATTGTGGTGAGCGCAGGGAGCTCCTGAGAGCGGTTTGTGCCGAAAGAAGCCCGGGACCGGCACTTAGCTTCGGAGAGCTGCGTATCTGCGTCTTCTGCGTGTCTTGCCGCTCTACACTCAGCAAAAGCTTTTCCACCATATCTTGCAAAGAGAAACTCTGCCAGGAAAGAAAACATCCAAAATCTTGTTCTAAAGCTTGCACGGAGGTCTGCAAAGAGTTTGGCAAGAATGAAAGGTAGTTGTCCAAAACTCGTTCTTTTCCAATAGAATAACCATGGAAAAGGCAGGAGAGTGGTAAAGTACTGTTTTCTCTAAGTCTGAAGGCAGCCCACACTGTGCCTGTGTGGTGCGGCTTGCATCTTCGCCTTTGGGAAGCTGCCGCACGCCGATTCTCCCGGAGGCGAAGAAGCGGCTTCTTCGCACACAGAGCATTGTGGCGAGCGCAGGGAGCTCCTGAGAGCGGTTTGTGCCGAAAGAAGCCCGGGACCGGCACTTAGCTTCGGAGAGCTGCGTATCTGCGTCTTCTGCGTGTCTTGCCGCTCTACACTCAGCAAAAAGCTTTTCCAGCATATCTTGCAAAGAGAAACTCTGCCAGGAAAGAAAACATCCAAAATCTTGTTCTAAAGCTTGCACGGAGGTCTGCAAAGAGTTTGGCAAGAATGAAAGGTAGTTGTCCAAATCTCGTTCTTTTCCAATATAATAACCATGGAAAAGGCAGGAGAGTGGTAAAGTTCTGTTTTCTCTAAGTCTGAAGGCTGCCCACACTGTGCCTGCATGGTGCGGCTTGCATCTTCGCCTTTGGGAAGCTGCCGCTCGCCGATTCTCCCGGAGGCGAAGAAGCGGCTTCTTTGCACACAGAGCATTGTGGCGAGCGCAGGGAGCTCCTGAGAGCGGTTTGTGCCGAAAGAAGCCCGGGACCGGCACTTAGCTTCGGAGAGCTGCGTATCTGCGTCTTCTGCGTGTCTTGCCGCTCTACACTCAGCAAAAAGCTTTTCCAGCATATCTTGCAAAGAGAAACTCTGCCAGGAAAGAAAACATCCAAAATCTTGTTCTAAAGCTTGCACGGAGGTCTGCAAAGAGTTTGGCAAGAATGAAAGGTAGTTGTCCAAAACTCGTTCTTTTCCAATATAATAACCATGGAAAAGGCAGGAGAGTGGTAAAGTACTGTTTTCTCTAAGTCTGAAGGCTGCCCACACTGTGCCTGCATGGTGCGGCTTGCATCTTTGCCTTTGGGAAGCTGCCGCTCGCCGATTCTCCCGCAGGCGAAGAAGCGGCTTCTTCGCACACAGAGCATTGTGACGAGCGCAGGGAGCTCCTGAGAGCGGTTTGTGCCGAAAGAAGCCCGGGACCGGCACTTAGCTTCGGAGAGCTGCGTATCTGCGTCTTCTGCGTGTCTTGCCGCTCTACACTCAGCAAAAAGCTTTTCCAGCATATCTTGCAAAGAGAAACTCTGCCAGGAAAGAAAACATCCAAAATCTTGTTCTAAAGCTTGCACGGAGGTCTGCAAAGAGTTTGGCAAGAATGAAAGGTAGTTGTCCAAAACTCGTTCTTTTCCAATATAATAACAATGGAAAAGGCAGGAGAGTGGTAAAGTACTGGTTTCTCTAAGTCTGAAGGCTGCCCACACTGTGCCTGTGTGGTGCAGCTTGCATCGTCGCCTTTGGGAAGCTGCCGCTCGCCGATTCTCCCGGAGGCGAAGAAGCGGCTTCTTCGCACACAGAGCATTGTGGCGAGCGCAGGGAGCTCCTGAGAGCGGTTTGTGCCGAAAGAAGCCCGGGACCGGCACTTAGCTTCGGAGAGCTGCGTATCTGCGTCTTCTGCGTGTCTTGCCGCTCTACACTCAGCAAAAAGCTTTTCCAGCATATCTTGCAAAGAGAAACTCTGCCAGGAAAGAAAACATCCAAAATCTTGTTCTAAAGCTTGCACGGAGGTCTGCAAAGAGTTTGGCAAGAATGAAAGGTAGTTGTCCAAAACTCGTTCTTTTCCAATATAATAACCATGGAAAAGGCAGGAGAGTGGTAAAGTACTGTTTTCTCTAAGTCTGAAGGCTGCCCACACTGTGCCTGTGTGGTGCAGCTTGCATCTTCGCCTTTGGGAAGCTGCCGCTCGCCGATTCTCCCGCAGGCGAAGAAGCGGCTTCTTCGCACACAGAGCATTGTGGCGAGCGCAGGGAGCTCCTGCGAGCGGTTTGTGCCGAAAGAAGCCCGGGACCGGCACTTAGCTTCGGAGAGCTGCGTATCTGCGTCTTCTGTGTGTCTTGCCGCTCTACACTCAGCAAAAGCTTTTCCACCATATCTTGCAAAGAGAAACTCTGCCAGGAAAGAAAACATCCAAAATCTTGTTCTAAAGCTTGCACGGAGGTCTGCAAAGAGTTTGGCAAGAATGAAAGGTAGTTGTCCAAAACTCGTTCTTTTCCAATATAATAACAATGGAAAAGGCAGGAGAGTGGTAAAGTTCTGTTTTCTCTAAGTCTGAAGGCTGCCCACACTGTGCCTGTGTGGTGCGGGTTGCATCTTTGCCTTTGGGAAGCTGCCGCTCGCCGATTCTCCCGCAGGCGAAGAAGCGGCTTCTTCGCACACAGAGCATTGTGGCGAGCGCAGGGAGCTCCTGAGAGCGGTTTGTGCCGAAAGAAGCCCGGGACCGGCACTTAGCTTCGGAGAGCTGCGTATCTGCGTCTTCTGCGTGTCTTGCCGCTCTACACTCAGCCAAAAGCTTTTCCACCATATCTTGCAAAGAGAAACTCTGCCAGGAAAGAAAACATCCAAAATCTTGTTCTAAAGCTTGCACGGAGGTCTGCAAAGAGTTTGGCAAGAATGAAATGTAGTTGTCCAAAACTCGTTCTTTTCCAGGAAAATAACCATGGAAAAGGCAGGAGAGTGGTAAAGTACTGTTTTCTCTAAGTCTGAAGGCTGCCCACACTGTGCCTGTGTGGTGAGGCTTGCATCTTTGCCTTTGGGAAGCTGCCGCTCGCCGATTCTCCCGCAGGCGAAGAAGCGGCTTCTTCGCACACAGAGCATTGTGGCGAGCGCAGGGAGCTCCTGAGAGCGGTTTGTGCCGAAAGAAGCCCGGGACCGGCACTTAGCTTCGGAGAGCTGCGTATCTGCGTCTTCTGCGTGTCTTGCCGCTCTACACTCAGCAAAAAGCTTTTCCAGCATATCTTGCAAAGAGAAACTCTGCCAGGAAAGAAAACATCCAAAATCTTGTTCTAAAGCTTGCACGGAGGTCTGCAAAGAGTTTGGCAAGAATGAAAGGTAGTTGTCCAAAACTCGTTCTTTTCCAATATAATAACCATGGAAAAGGCAGGAGAGTGGTAAAGTTCTGTTTTCTCTAAGTCTGAAAGCTGCCCACACTGTGCCTGCATGGTGCGGCTTGCATCTTTGTCTTTGGGAAGCTGCTGCCCTCCGATTCTCCCGGAGGCGAAGAAGCGGCTTCTTCGCACACAGAGCATTGTGGCGAGCGCAGGGAGCTCCTGAGAGCGGTTTGTGCCGAAAGAAGCCCGGGACCGGCACTTAGCTTCGGAGAGCTGCGTATCTGCGTCTTCTGCGTGTCTTGCCGCTCTACACTCAGCAAAAAGCTTTTCCACCATATCTTGCAAAGAGAAACTCTGCCAGGAAAGAATACATCCAAAATCTTGTTCTAAAGCTTGCACGGAGGTCTGCAAAGAGTTTGGTAAGAATGAAAGGTAGTTGTCCAAAACTCGTTCTTTTCCAATATAATAACCATGGAAAAGGCAGGAGAGTGGTAAAGTTCTGTTTTCTCTAAGTCTGAAGGCTGCCCACACTGTGCCTGTGTGGTGCGGCTTGCATCTTCGCCTTTGGGAAGCTGCCGCTCGCCGATTCTCCCGCAGGCGAAGAAGCGGCTTCTTCGCACACAGAGCATTGTGGCGAGCGCAGGGAGCTCCTGAGAGCGGTTTGTGCCGAAAGAAGCCCGGGACCGGCACTTAGCTTCGGAGAGCTGCGTATCTGCGTCTTCTGCGTGTCTTGCCGCTCTACACTCAGCAAAAAGCTTTTCCACCATATCTTGCAAGGAGAAACTCTGCCAGGAAAGCAAACATCCAAAATCTTGTTCTAAAGCTTGCACGGAGGTCTGCAAAGAGTTTGGCAAGAATGAAAGGTAGTTGTCCAAAACTCGTTCTTTTCCAATAGAATAACCATGGAAAAGGCAGGAGAGTGGTAAAGTACTGTTTTCTCTAAGTCTGAAGGCTGCCCACACTGTGCCTGTGTGGTGCAGCTTGCATCTTCGCCTTTGGGAAGCTGCCGCTCGCCGATTCTCCCGGAGGCGAAGAAGCGGCTTCTTCGCACTCAGAGCATTGTGGCGAGCGCAGGGAGCTCCTGAGAGCGGTTTGTGCCGAAAGAAGCCCGGGACCAGCACTTAGCTTCGGAGAGCTGCGTATCTGCGTCTTCTGCGTGTCTTGCCGCTCTACACTCAGCAAAATGCTTTTCCACCATATCTTGCAAAGAGAAACTCTGCCAGGAAAGAAAACATCCAAAATCTTGTTCTAAAGCTTGCACGGAGGTCTGCAAAGAGTTTGGCAAGAATGAAAGGTAGTTGTCCAAAACTCGTTCTTTTCCAATAGAATAACCATGGAAAAGGCAGGAGAGTGGTAAAGTACTGTTTTCTCTAAGTCTGAAGGCTGCCCACACTGTGCCTGTGTGGTGCAGCTTGCATCTTCGCCTTTGGGAAGCTGCCGCTCGCCGATTCTCCTGGAGGCAAAGAAGCGGCTTCTTCGCACACAGAGCATTGTGGCGAGCGCAGGGAGCTCCTGAGAGCGGTTTGTGCCGAAAGAAGCCCGGGACCGGCACTTAGCTTCGGAGAGCTGCGTATCTGCGTCTTCTGCGTGTCTTGCCGCTCTACACTCAGCAAAAAGCTTTTCCACCATATCTTGCAAGGAGAAACTCTGCCAGGAAAGCAAACATCCAAAATCTTGTTCTAAAGCTTGCACGGAGGTCTGCAAAGAGTTTGGCAAGAATGAAAGGTAGTTGTCCAAAACTCGTTCTTTTCCAATAGAATAACCATGGAAAAGGCAGGAGAGTGGTAAAGTACTGTTTTCTCTAAGTCTGAAGGCTGCCCACACTGTGCCTGTGTGGTGCAGCTTGCATCTTCGCCTTTGGGAAGCTGCCGCTCGCCGATTCTCCCGGAGGCGAAGAAGCGGCTTCTTCGCACACAGAGCATTGTGGCGAGCGCAGGGAGCTCCTGAGAGCGGTTTGTGCCGAAAGAAGCCCGGGACCAGCACTTAGCTTCGGAGAGCTGCGTATCTGCGTCTTCTGCGTGTCTTGCCGCTCTACACTCAGCAAAAAGCTTTTCCAGCATATCTTGCAAAGAGAAACTCTGCCAGGAAAGAAAACATCCAAAATCTTGTTCTAAAGCTTGCACGGAGGTCTGCAAAGAGTTTGGCAAGAATGAAAGGTAGTTGTCCAAAACTCGTTCTTTTCCAATATAATAACCATGGAAAAGGCAGGAGAGTGGTAAAGTACTGTTTTCTCTAAGTCTGAAGGCTGCCCACACTGTGCCTGCATGGTGCGGCTTGCATCTTTGCCTTTGGGAAGCTGCAGCTCTCCCATCCTCCCGCAGGCGAAGAAGCGGCTTCTTCGCACACAGAGCATTGTGGCGAGTGCAGGGAGCTCCTGAGAGCGGTTTGTGCCAAAAGAAGCCCGGGGCCGGCACTTAGCTTCGGAGAGCTGCGTATCTGCGTCTTCTGCGTGTCTTGCCACTCTACACTCAGCAAAAAGCTTTTCCACCATATCTTGCAAAGAGAAACTCTGCCAGGAAAGAAAACATCCAAAATCTTGTTCTAAAGCTTGCACGGATGTCTGCAAAGAGTTTGGCAAGAATGAAAGGTAGTTGTCCAAAACTCGTTCTTTTCCAATATAATAACAATGGAAAAGGCAGGAGAGTGGTAAAGTACTGTTTTCTCTAAGTCTGAAGGCTGCCCACACTGTGCCTGCATGGTGCGGCTTGCATCTTCGCCTTTGGGAAGCTGCCGCTCGCCGATTCTCCCGGAGGCGAAGAAGCGGCTTCTTTGCACACAGAGCATTGTGGCGAGCGCAGGGAGCTCCTGAGAGCGGTTTGTGCCGAAAGAAGCCCGGGACCGGCACTTAGCTTCGGAGAGCTGCGTATCTGCGTCTTCTGCGTGTCTTGCCGCTCTACACTCAGCAAAAAGCTTTTCCACCATATCTTGCAAAGAGAAACTCTGCCAGGAAAGAAAACATCCAAAATCTTGTTCTAAAGCTTGCACGGAGGTCTGCAAAGAGTTTGGCAAGAATGGAAGGTAGTTGTCCAAAACTCGTTCTTTTCCAATAGAATAACCATGGAAAAGGCAGGAGAGTGGTAAAGTACTGTTTTCTCTAAGTCTGAAGGCTGCCCACACTGTGCCTGTGTGGTGCGGCTTGCATCTTTGCCTTTGGGAAGCTGCCGCTCGCCGATTCTCCCGGAGGCGAAGAAGCGGCTTCTTCGCACACAGAGCATTGTGGCGAGCGCAGGGAGCTCCTGAGAGCGGTTTGTGCCGAAAGAAGCCCGGGACCGGCACTTAGCTTCGGAGAGCTGCGTATCTGCGTCTTCTGCGTGTCTTGCCGCTCTACACTCAGCAAAAGCTTTTCCACCATATCTTGCAAAGAGAAACTCTGCCAGGAAAGAAAACATCCAAAATCTTGTTCTAAAGCTTGCACGGAGGTCTGCAAAGAGTTTGGCAAGAATGAAAGGTAGTTGTCCAAAACTCGTTCTTTTCCAATAGAATAACCATGGAAAAGGCAGGAGAGTGGTAAAGTACTGTTTTCTCTAAGTCTGAAGGCTGCCCACACTGTGCCTGTGTGGTGCAGCTTGCATCTTCGCCTTTGGGAAGCTGCCGCACGCCGATTCTCCCGGAGGCGAAGAAGCGGCTTCTTCGCACACAGAGCATTGTGGCGAGCGCAGGGAGCTCCTGAGAGCGGTTTGTGCCGAAAGAAGCCCGGGACCGGCACTTAGCTTCGGAGAGCTGCGTATCTGCGTCTTCTGCGTGTCTTGCCGCTCTACACTCAGCAAAAGCTTTTCCACCATATCTTGCAAAGAGAAACTCTGCCAGGAAAGAAAACATCCAAAATCTTGTTCTAAAGCTTGCACGGAGGTCTGCAAAGAGTTTGGCAAGAATGAAAGGTAGTTGTCCAAAACTCGTTCTTTTCCAATAGAATAACCATGGAAAAGGCAGGAGAGTGTAAAGTACTGTTTTCTCTAAGTCTGAAGGCAGCCCACACTGTGCCTGTGTGGTGCGGCTTGCATCTTCGCCTTTGGGAAGCTGCCGCACGCCGATTCTCCCGGAGGCGAAGAAGCGGCTTCTTCGCACACAGAGCATTGTGGCGAGCGCAGGGAGCTCCTGAGAGCGGTTTGTGCCGAAAGAAGCCCGGGACCGGCACTTAGCTTCGGAGAGCTGCGTATCTGCGTCTTCTGCGTGTCTTGCCGCTCTACACTCAGCAAAAAGCTTTTCCACCATATCTTGCAAAGAGAAACTCTGCCAGGAAAGAAAACATCAAAATCTTGTTCTAAAGCTTGCACGGAGGTCTGCAAAGAGTTTGGCAAGAATGAAAGGTAGTTGTCCAAAACTCGTTCTTTTCCAATAGAATAACCATGGAAAAGGCAGGAGAGTGTAAAGTTCTGTTTTCTCTAAGTCTGAAGGCTGCCCACACTGTGCCTGTGTGGTGCAGCTTGCATCTTCGCATTTGGGAAAGCTGCCGCTCGCCGATTCTCCCCGGAGGCGAAGAAGCGGCTTCTTCGCACACAGAGCATTGTGGCGAGCGCAGGGAGCTCCTGAGAGCGGTTTGTGCCGAAAGAAGCCCGGGACCGGCACTTAGCTTCGGAGAGCTGCGTATCTGCGTCTTCTGCGTGTCTTGCCGCTCTACACTCAGCAAAAAGCTTTTCCAGCATATCTTGCAAAGAGAAACTCTGCCAGGAAAGAAAACATCCAAAATCTTGTTCTAAAGCTTGCACGGAGGTCTGCAAAGAGTTTGGCAAGAATGAAAGGTAGTTGTCCAAAACTCGTTCTTTTCCAATATAATAACCATGGAAAAGGCAGGAGAGTGGTAAAGTACTGTTTTCTCTAAGTCTGAAGGCTGCCCACACTGTGCCTGCATGGTGCGGCTTGCATCTTTGCCTTTGGGAAGCTGCCGCTCGCCGATTCTCCCGCAGGCGAAGAAGCGGCTTCTTCGCACACAGAGCATTGTGGCGAGCGCAGGGAGCTCCTGAGAGCGGTTTGTGCCGAAAGAAGCCCGGGACCGGCACTTAGCTTCGGAGAGCTGCGTATCTGCGTCTTCTGCGTGTCTTGCCGCTCTACACTCAGCAAAAAGCTTTTCCAGCATATCTTGCAAAGAGAAACTCTGCCAGGAAAGAAAACATCCAAAATCTTGTTCTAAAGCTTGCACGGAGGTCTGCAAAGAGTTTGGCAAGAATGAAAGGTAGTTGTCCAAAACTCGTTCTTTCCCAATATAATAACCATGGAAAAGGCAGGAGAGTGGTAAAGTTCTGTTTTCTCTAAGTCTGAAGGCTGCCCACACTGTGCCTGTGTGGTGCAGCTTGCATCTTCGCATTTGGGAAGCTGCCGCTCGCCGATTCTCCCGGAGGCGAAGAAGCGGCTTCTTCGCACACAGAGCATTGTGGCGAGCGCAGGGAGCTCCTGAGAGCGGTTTGTGCCGAAAGAAGCCCGGGACCGGCACTTAGCTTCGGAGAGCTGCGTATCTGCGTCTTCTGCGTGTCTTGCCGCTCTACACTCAGCAAAAAGCTTTTCCACCATATCTTGCAAAGAGAAACTCTGCCAGGAAAGAAAACATCCAAAATCTTGTTCTAAAGCTTGCACGGAGGTCTGCAAAGAGTTTGGCAAGAATGAAAGGTAGTTGTCCAAAACTAGTTCTTTTCCAAAATAATAACAATGGAAAAGGCAGGAGAGTGGTAAAGTTCTGTTTTCTCTAAGTCTGAAGGCTGCCCACACTGTGCCTGTGTGGTGCAGCTTGCATCTTCGCATTTGGGAAGCTGCCGCTCGCCGATTCTCCCGCAGGCGAAGAAGCGGCTTCTTCGCACACAGAGCATTGTGGCGAGCGCAGGGAGCTCCTGAGAGCGGTTTGTGCCGAAAGAAGCCCGGGACTGGCACTTAGCTTCGGAGAGCTGCGTATCTGCGTCTTCTGCGTGTCTTGCCGCTCTACACTCAGCAAAAAGCTTTTCCAGCATATCTTGCAAAGAGAAACTCTGCCAGGAAAGAAAACATCCAAAATCTTGTTCTAAAGCTTGCACGGAGGTCTGCAAAGAGTTTGGCAAGAATGAAAGGTAGTTGTCCAAAATTCGTTCTTTTCCAATATAATAACCATGGAAAAGGCAGGAGAGTGGTAAAGTTCTGTTTTCTCTAAGTCTGAAGGCTGCCCACACTGTGCCTGTGTGGTGCAGCTTGCATCTTCGCCTTTGGGAAGCTGCCGCTCGCCGATTCTCCCGGAGGCGAAGAAGCGGCTTCTTCGCACACAGAGCATTGTGGCGAGCGCAGGGAGCTCCTGAGAGCGGTTTGTGCCGAAAGAAGCCCGGGACCGGCACTTAGCTTCGGAGAGCTGCGTATCTGCGTCTTCTGCGTGTCTTGCCGCTCTACACTCAGCAAAAAGCTTTTCCAGCATATCTTGCAAAGAGAAACTCTGCCAGGAAAGAAAACATCCAAAATCTTGTTCTAAAGCTTGCACGGAGGTCTGCAAAGAGTTTGGCAAGAATGGAAGGTAGTTGTCCAAAACTCGTTCTTTTCCAATAGAATAACCATGGAAAAGGCAGGAGAGTGGTAAAGTACTGTTTTCTCTAAGTCTGAAGGCTGCCCACACTGTGCCTGTGTGGTGCGGCTTGCATCTTTGCCTTTGGGAAGCTGCCGCTCGCCGATTCTCCCGGAGGCGAAGAAGCGGCTTCTTCGCACACAGAGCATTGTGGCGAGTGCAGGGAGCTCCTGAGAGCGGTTTGTGCCGAAAGAAGCCCGGGACCGGCACTTAGCTTCGGAGAGCTGCGTATCTGCGTCTTCTGCGTGTCTTGCCGCTCTACACTCAGCAAAAAGCTTTTCCAGCATATCTTGCAAAGAGAAACTCTGCCAGGAAAGAAAACATCCAAAATCTTGTTCTAAAGCTTGCACGGAGGTCTGCAAAGAGTTTGGCAAGAATGAAAGGTAGTTGTCCAAAACTCGTTCTTTTCCAATAGAATAACCATGGAAAAGGCAGGAGAGTGGTAAAGTTCTGTTTTCTCTAAGTCTGAAGGCTGCCCACACTGTGCCTGTGTGGTGCAGCTTGCATCTTCGCATTTGGGAAGCTGCCGCTCGCCGATTCTCCCGGAGGCGAAGAAGCGGCTTCTTCGCACACAGAGCATTGTGGCGAGCGCAGGGAGCTCCTGAGAGCGGTTTGTGCCGAAAGAAGCCCGGGACCGGCACTTAGCTTCGGAGAGCTGCGTATCTGCGTCTTCTGCGTGTCTTGCCGCTCTACACTCAGCAAAAAGCTTTTCCACCATATCTTGCAAAGAGAAACTCTGCCAGGAAAGAAAACATCCAAAATCTTGTTCTAAAGCTTGCACGGAGGTCTGCAAAGAGTTTGGCAAGAATGAAAGGTAGTTGTCCAAAACTCGTTCTTTTCCAATATAATAACCATGGAAAAGGCAGGAGAGTGGTAAAGTACTGTTTTCTCTAAGTCTGAAGGCTGCCCACACTGTGCCTGAATGGTGCGCCTTGCATCTTCGCCTTTGGGAAGCTGCCGCTCGCCGATTCTCCCGGAGGCGAAGAAGCGGCTTCTTCGCACACAGAGCATTGTGACGAGCGCAGGGAGCTCCTGAGAGCGGTTTGTGCCGAAAGAAGCCCGGGACCGGCACTTAGCTTCGGAGAGCTGCGTATCTGCGTCTTCTGCGTGTCTTGCCGCTCTACACTCAGCAAAAAGCTTTTCCAGCATATCTTGCAAAGAGAAACTCTGCCAGGAAAGAAAACATCCAAAATCTTGTTCTAAAGCTTGCACGGAGGTCTGCAAAGAGTTTGGCAAGAATGAAAGGTAGTTGTCCAAAACTCGTTCTTTTCCAATATAATAACCATGGAAAAGGCAGGAGAGTGGTAAAGTACTGTTTTCTCTAAGTCTGAAGGCTGCCCACACTGTGCCTGCATGGTGCGGCTTGCATCTTTGCCTTTGGGAAGCTGCCGCTCGCCGATTCTCCCGCAGGCGAAGAAGCGGCTTCTTCGCACACAGAGCATTGTGGCGAGCGCAGGGAGCTCCTGAGAGCGGTTTGTGCCGAAAGAAGCCCGGGACCGGCACTTAGCTTCGGAGAGCTGCGTATCTGCGTCTTCTGCGTGTCTTGCCACTCTACACTCAGCAAAAGCTTTTCCAGCATATCTTGCAAAGAGAAACTCTGCCAGGAAAGAAAACATCCAAAATCTTGTTCTAAAGCTTGCACGGAGGTCTGCAAAGAGTTTGGCAAGAATGAAAGGTAGTTGTCCAAAACTCGTTCTTTTACAATATAATAACCATGGAAAAGGCAGGAGAGTGGTAAAGTACTGTTTTCTCTAAGTCTGAAGGCAGCCCACACTGTGCCTGTGTGGTGCGGCTTGCATCTTCGCCTTTGGGAAGCTGCCGCTCGCCGATTCTCCCGGAGGCGAAGAAGCGGCTTCTTCGCACACAGAGCATTGTGGCGAGCGCAGGGAGCTCCTGAGAGCGGTTTGTGCCGAAAGAAGCCCGGGACCGGCACTTAGCTTCGGAGAGCTGCGTATCTGCGTCTTCTGCGTGTCTTGCCGCTCTACACTCAGCAAAAAGCTTTTCCACCATATCTTGCAAAGAGAAACTCTGCCAGGAAAGAAAACATCCAAAATCTTGTTCTAAAGCTTGCACGGAGGTCTGCAAAGAGTTTGGCAAGAATGAAAGGTAGTTGTCCAAAACTCGTTCTTTTCCAATAGAATAACCATGGAAAAGGCAGGAGAGTGGTAAAGTACTGTTTTCTCTAAGTCTGAAGGCAGCCCACACTGTGCCTGTGTGGTGCGGCTTGCATCTTCGCCTTTGGGAAGCTGCCGCACGCCGATTCTCCCGGAGGCGAAGAAGCAGCTTCTTCGCACACAGAGCATTGTGGCGAGCGCAGGGAGCTCCTGAGAGCGGTTTGTGCCGAAAGAAGCCCGGGACCGGCACTTAGCTTCGGAGAGCTGCGTATCTGCGTCTTCTGCGTGTCTTGCCGCTCTACACTCAGCAAAAAGCTTTTCCAGCATATCTTGCAAAGAGAAACTCTGCCAGGAAAGAAAACATCCAAAATCTTGTTCTAAAGCTTGCACGGAGGTCTGCAAAGAGTTTGGCAAGAAAGAGAGGTAGTTGTCCAAAACTCGTTCTTTTCCAATATAATAACCATGGAAAAGGCAGGAGAGTGGTAAAGTACTGTTTTCTCTAAGTCTGAAGGCTGCCCACACTGTGCCTGCATGGTGCGGCTTGCATCTTCGCCTTTGGGAAGCTGCCGCTCGCCGATTCTCCCGCAGGCGAAGAAGCGGCTTCTTCGCACACAGAGCATTGTGACGAGCGCAGGGAGCTCCTGAGAGCGGTTTGTGCCGAAAGAAGCCCGGGACCGGCACTTAGCTTCGGAGAGCTGCGTATCTGCGTCTTCTGCGTGTCTTGCCGCTCTACACTCAGCAAAAAGCTTTTCCACCATATCTTGCAAAGAGAAACTCTGCCAGGAAAGAAAACATCCAAAATCTTGTTCTAAAGCTTGCACGGAGGTCTGCAAAGAGTTTGGCAAGAATGAAAGGTAGTTGTCCAAAACTCGTTCTTTTCCAATAGAATAACCATGGAAAAGGCAGGAGAGTGGTAAAGTACTGTTTTCTCTAAGTCTGAAGGCTGCCCACACTGTGCCTGTGTGGTGCAGCTTGCATCGTCGCCTTTGGGAAGCTGCCGCTCGCCGATTCTCCCGGAGGCGAAGAAGCGGCTTCTTCGCACACAGAGCATTGTGGCGAGCGCAGGGAGCTCCTGAGAGCGGTTTGTGCCGAAAGAAGCCCGGGACCGGCACTTAGCTTCGGAGAGCTGCGTATCTGCGTCTTCTGCGTGTCTTGCCGCTCTACACTCAGCAAAAAGCTTTTCCACCATATCTTGCAAAGAGAAACTCTGCCAGGAAAGAAAACATCCAAAATCTTGTTCTAAAGCTTGCACGGAGGTCTGCAAAGAGTTTGGCAAGAATGAAAGGTAGTTGTCCAAAGCTCGTTCTTTTCCAATATAATAACCATGGAAAAGGCAGGAGAGTGGTAAAGTACTGTTTTCTCTAAGTCTGAAGGCTGCCCACACTGTGCCTGTGTGGTGCAGCTTGCATCTTCGCCTTTGGGAAGCTGCCGCTCGCCGATTCTCCCGCAGGCGAAGAAGCGGCTTCTTCGCACACAGAGCATTGTGGCGAGCGCAGGGAGCTCCTGAGAGCGGTTTGTGCCGAAAGAAGCCCGGGACCGGCACTTAGCTTCGGAGAGCTGCGTATCTGCGTCTTCTGCGTGTCTTGCCGCTCTACACTCAGCAAAAGCTTTTCCACCATATCTTGCAAAGAGAAACTCTGCCAGGAAAGAAAACATCCAAAATCTTGTTCTAAAGCTTGCACGGAGGTCTGCAAAGAGTTTGGCAAGAATGAAAGGTAGTTGTCCAAAACTCGTTCTTTTCCAATATAATAACCATGGAAAAGGCAGGAGAGTGGTAAAGTACTGTTTTCTCTAAGTCTGAAGGCAGCCCACACTGTGCCTGTGTGGTGCGGCTTGCATCTTCGCCTTTGGGAAGCTGCCGCACGCCGATTCTCCCGGAGGCGAAGAAGCAGCTTCTCCGCACACAGAGCATTGTGGCGAGCGCAGGGAGCTCCTGAGAGCGGTTTGTGCCGAAAGAAGCCCGGGACCGGCACTTAGCTTCAGGGAGCTGCATATCTGCGTCTTCTGCGTGTCTTGCCGCTCTACACTCAGCAAAAAGCTTTTCCACCATATCTTGCAAAGAGAAACTCTGCCAGGAAAGAAAACATCCAAAATCTTGTTCTAAAGCTTGCACGGAGGTCTGCAAAGAGTTTGGCAAGAATGAAAGGTAGTTGTCCAAAACTCGTTCTTTTCCAATATAATAACCATGGAAAAGGCAGGAGAGTGGTAAAGTACTGTTTTCTCTAAGTCTGAAGGCTGCCCACACTGTGCCTGCATGGTGCGGCTTGCATCTTCGCCTTTGGGAAGCTGTCGCTCGCCGATTCTCCCGCAGGCGAAGAAGCGGCTTCTTCGCACACAGAGCATTGTGACGAGCGCAGGGAGCTCCTGAGAGCGGTTTGTGCCGAAAGAAGCCCGGGACCGGCACTTAGCTTCGGAGAGCTGCGTATCTGCGTCTTCTGCGTGTCTTGCCGCTCTACACTCAGCAAAAAGCTTTTCCACCATATCTTGCAAGGAGAAACTCTGCCAGGAAAGAAAACATCCAAAATCTTGTTCTAAAGCTTGCACGGAGGTCTATAAAGAGTTTGGCAAGAATGAAAGGTAGTTGTCCAAAACTAGTTCTTTTCCAAAATAATAACAATGGAAAAGGCAGGAGAGTGGTAAAGTTCTGTTTTCTCTAAGTCTGAAGGCTGCCCACACTGTGCCTGCGTGCTGCAGCTTGCATCTTCGCATTTGGGAAGCTGCCGCTCGCCGATTCTCCCGCAGGCGAAGAAGCGGCTTCTTCGCACACAGAGCATTGTGGCGAGCGCAGGGAGCTCCTGAGAGCGGTTTGTGCCGAAAGAAGCCCGGGACCGGCACTTAGCTTCGGAGAGCTGCGTATCTGCGTCTTCTGCGTGTCTTGCCGCTCTACACTCAGCAAAAAGCTTTTCCAGCATATCTTGCAAAGAGAAACTCTGCCAGGAAAGAAAACATCCAAAATCTTGTTCTAAAGCTTGCACGGAGGTCTGCAAAGAGTTTGGCAAGAATGAAAGGTAGTTGTCCAAAACTCGTTCTTTTCCAATATAATAACCATGGAAAAGGCAGGAGAGTGGTAAAGTACTGTTTTCTCTAAGTCTGAAGGCTGCCCACACTGTGCCTGTGTGGTGCGGCTTGCATCTTTGCCTTTGGGAAGCTGCCGCTCGCCGATTCTCCCGGAGGCGAAGAAGCGGCTTCTTCGCACACAGAGCATTGTGGCGAGCGCAGGGAGCTCCTGAGAGCGGTTTGTGCCGAAAGAAGCCCGGGACCGGCACTTAGCTTCGGAGAGCTGCGTATCTGCGTCTTCTGCGTGTCTTGCCGCTCTACACTCAGCAAAAAGCTTTTCCAGCATATCTTGCAAAGAGAAACTCTGCCAGGAAAGAAAACATCCAAAATCTTGTTCTAAAGCTTGCACGGAGGTCTGCAAAGAGTTTGGCAAGAATGAAAGGTAGTTGTCCAAAACTCGTTCTTTTCCAATAGAATAACCATGGAAAAGGCAGGAGAGTGGTAAAGTTCTGTTTTCTCTAAGTCTGAAGGCTGCCCACACTGTGCCTGTGTGGTGCAGCTTGCATCTTCGCATTTGGGAAGCTGCCGCTCGCCGATTCTCGCGGAGGCGAAGAAGCGGCTTCTTCGCACACAGAGCATTGTGGCGAGTGCAGGGAGCTCCTGAGAGCGGTTTGTGCCGAAAGAAGCCCGGGACCGGCACTTAGCTTCGGAGAGCTGCGTATCTGCGTCTTCTGCGTGTCTTGCCGCTCTACACTCAGCAAAAAGCTTTTCCAGCATATCTTGCAAAGAGAAACTCTGCCAGGAAAGAAAACATCCAAAATCTTGTTCTAAAGCTTGCACGGAGGTCTGCAAAGAGTTTGGCAAGAATGAAAGGTAGTTGTCCAAAACTCGTCCTTTTCCAATAGAATAACCATGGAAAAGGCAGGAGAGTGGTAAAGTTCTGTTTTCTCTAAGTCTGAAGGCTGCCCACACTGTGCCTGTGTGGTGCAGCTTGCATCTTCGCATTTGGGAAGCTGCCGCTCGCCGATTCTCCCGGAGGCGAAGAAGCGGCTTCTTCGCACACAGAGCATTGTGGCGAGCGCAGGGAGCTCCTGAGAGCGGTTTGTGCCGAAAGAAGCCCGGGACCGGCACTTAGCTTCGGAGAGCTGCGTATCTGCGTCTTCTGCGTGTCTTGCCGCTCTACACTCAGCAAAAAGCTTTTCCACCATATCTTGCAAAGAGAAACTCTGCCAGGAAAGAAAACATCCAAAATCTTGTTCTAAAGCTTGCACGGAGGTCTGCAAAGAGTTTGGCAAGAATGAAAGGTAGTTGTCCAAAACTCGTTCTTTTCCAATATAATAACCATGGAAAAGGCAGGAGAGTGGTAAAGTACTGTTTTCTCTAAGTCTGAAGGCTGCCCACACTGTGCCTGCATGGTGCGCCTTGCATCTTCGCCTTTGGGAAGCTGCCGCTCGCCGATTCTCCCGGAGGCGAAGAAGCGGCTTCTTCGCACACAGAGCATTGTGGCGAGCGCAGGGAGCTCCTGAGAGCGGTTTGTGCCGAAAGAAGCCCGGGACCGGCACTTAGCTTCGGAGAGCTGCGTATCTGCGTCTTCTGCGTGTCTTGCCGCTCTACACTCAGCAAAAAGCTTTTCCAGCATATCTTGCAAAGAGAAACTCTGCCAGGAAAGAAAACATCCAAAATCTTGTTCTAAAGCTTGCACGGAGGTCTGCAAAGAGTTTGGCAAGAATGAAAGGTAGTTGTCCAAAACTCGTTCTTTTCCAATAGAATAACCATGGAAAAGGCAGGAGAGTGGTAAAGTACTGTTTTCTCTAAGTCTGAAGGCTGCCCACACTGTGCCTGCATGGTGCGGCTTGCATCTTTGCCTTTGGGAAGCTGCCGCTCGCCGATACTCCCGCAGGCGAAGAAGCGGCTTCTTCGCACACAGAGCATTGTGGCGAGCGCAGGGAGCTCCTGAGAGCGGTTTGTGCCGAAAGAAGCCCGGGACCGGCACTTAGCTTCGGAGAGCTGCGTATCTGCGTCTTCTGCGTGTCTTGCCGCTCTACACTCAGCAAAAGCTTTTCCAGCATATCTTGCAAAGAGAAACTCTGCCAGGAAAGAAAACATCCAAAATCTTGTTCTAAAGCTTGCACGGAGGTCTGCAAAGAGTTTGGCAAGAATGAAAGGTAGTTGTCCAAAACTCGTTCTTTTACAATATAATAACCATGGAAAAGGCAGGAGAGTGGTAAAGTACTGTTTTCTCTTTGTCTGAAGGCAGCCCACACTGTGCCTGTGTGGTGCGGCTTGCATCTTCGCCTTTGGGAAGCTGCCGCTCGCCGATTCTCCCGCAGGCGAAGAAGCGGCTTCTTCGCACACAGAGCATTGTGGCGAGCGCAGGGAGCTCCTGAGAGCGGTTTGTGCCGAAAGAAGCCCGGGACCGGCACTTAGCTTCGGAGAGCTGCGTATCTGCGTCTTCTGCGTGTCTTGCCGCTCTACACTCAGCAAAAAGCTTTTCCAGCATATCTTGCAAAGAGAAACTCTGCCAGGAAAGAAAACATCCAAAATCTTGTTCTAAAGCTTGCACGGAGGTCTGCAAAGAGTTTGGCAAGAATGAAAGGTAGTTGTCCAAAACTCGTTCTTTTCCAATATAATAACCATGGAAAAGGCAGGAGAGTGGTAAAGATCTGTTTTCTCTAAGTCTGAAGGCTGCCCACACTGTGCCTGCATGGTGCGGCTTGCATCTTCGCATTTGGGAAGCTGCCGCTCGCCGATTCTCCCGGAGGCGAAGAAGCGGCTTCTTCGCACACAGAGCATTGTGGCGAGCGCAGGGAGCTCCTGAGAGCGGTTTGTGCCGAAAGAAGCCCGGGACCGGCACTTAGCTTCGGAGAGCTGCGTATCTGCGTCTTCTGCGTGTCTTGCCGCTCTACACTCAGCAAAAAGCTTTTCCACCATATCTTGCAAAGAGAAACTCTGCCAGGAAAGAAAACATGCAAAATCTTGTTCTAAAGCTTGCACGGAGGTCTGCAAAGAGTTTGGCAAGAATGGAAGGTAGTTGTCCAAAACTCGTTCTTTTCCAATATAATAACCATGGAAAAGGCAGGAGAGTGGTAAAGTTCTGTTTTCTCTAAGTCTGAAGGCTGCCCACACTGTGCCTGTGTGGTGCGGCTTGCATCTTTGCCTTTGGGAAGCTGCCGCTCGCCGATTCTCCCGGAGGCGAAGAAGCGGCTTCTTCGCACACAGAGCATTGTGGCGAGCGCAGGGAGCTCCTGAGAGCGGTTTGTGCCGAAAGAAGCCCGGGACCGGCACTTAGCTTCGGAGAGCTGCGTATCTGCGTCTTCTGCGTGTCTTGCCGCTCTACACTCAGCAAAAAGCTTTTCCACCATATCTTGCAAAGAGAAACTCTGCCAGGAAAGAAAACATCCAAAATCTTGTTCTAAAGCTTGCACGGAGGTCTGCAAAGAGTTTGGCAAGAATGAAAGGTAGTTGTCCAAAACTCGTTCTTTTCCAATAGAATAACAATGGAAAAGGCAGGAGAGTGGTAAAGTTCTGTTTTCTCTAAGTCTGAAGGCTGCCCACACTGTGCCTGTGTGGTGCAGCTTGCATCTTCGCATTTGGGAAGCTGCCGCTCGCCGATTCTCCCGCAGGCGAAGAAGCGGCTTCTTCGCACACAGAGCATTGTGGCGAGCGCAGGGAGCTCCTGAGAGCGGTTTGTGCCGAAAGAAGCCCGGGACCGGCACTTAGCTTCGGAGAGCTGCGTATCTGCGTCTTCTGCGTGTCTTGCCGCTCTACACTCAGCAAAAAGCTTTTCCAGCATATCTTGCAAAGAGAAACTCTGCCAGGAAAGAAAACATCCAAAATCTTGTTCTAAAGCTTGCACGGAGGTCTGCAAAGAGTTTGGCAAGAATGAAAGGTAGTTGTCCAAAACTCGTTCTTTTCCAATAGAATAACCATGGAAAAGGCAGGAGAGTGGTAAAGTACTGTTTTCTCTAAGTCTGAAGGCTGCCCACACTGTGCCTGCATGGTGCGCCTTGCATCTTTGCCTTTGGGAAGCTGCCGCTCGCCGATTCTCCCGGAGGCGAAGAAGCGGCTTCTTCGCACACAGAGCATTGTGGCGAGCGCAGGGAGCTCCTGAGAGCGGTTTGTGCCGAAAGAAGCCCGGGACCGGCACTTAGCTTCGGAGAGCTGCGTATCTGCGTCTTCTGCGTGTCTTGCCGCTCTACACTCAGCAAAAGCTTTTCCACCATATCTTGCAAAGAGAAACTCTGCCAGGAAAGAAAACATCCAAAATCTTGTTCTAAAGCTTGCACGGAGGTCTGCAAAGAGTTTGGCAAGAATGAAAGGTAGTTGTCCAAAACTCGTTCTTTTACAATAGAATAACCATGGAAAAGGCAGGAGAGTGGTAAAGTACTGTTTTCTCTAAGTCTGAAGGCAGCCCACACTGTGCCTGTGTGGTGCGGCTTGCATCTTCGCCTTTGGGAAGCTGCCGCTCGCCGATTCTCCCGCAGGCGAAGAAGCGGCTTCTTCGCACACAGAGCATTGTGGCGAGCGCAGGGAGCTCCTGAGAGCGGTTTGTGCCGAAAGAAGCCCGGGACCGGCACTTAGCTTCGGAGAGCTGCGTATCTGCGTCTTCTGCGTGTCTTGCCGCTCTACACTCAGCAAAAAGCTTTTCCACCATATCTTGCAAAGAGAAACTCTGCCAGGAAAGAAAACATCCAAAATCTTGTTCTAAAGCTTGCACGGAGGTCTGCAAAGAGTTTGGCAAGAATGAAAGGTAGTTGTCCAAAACTCGTTCTTTTCCAATAGAATAACCATGGAAAAGGCAGGAGAGTGGTAAAGTACTGTTTTCTCTAAGTCTGAAGGCTGCCCACACTGTGCCTGCATGGTGCGGCTTGCATCTTTGCCTTTGGGAAGCTGCCGCTCGCCGATTCTCCCGCAGGCGAAGAAGCGGCTTCTTCGCACACAGAGCATTGTGGCGAGCGCAGGGAGCTCCTGAGAGCGGTTTGTGCCGAAAGAAGCCCGGGACCGGCACTTAGCTTCGGAGAGCTGCGTATCTGCGTCTTCTGCGTGTCTTGCCGCTCTACACTCAGCAAAAGCTTTTCCAGCATATCTTGCAAAGAGAAACTCTGCCAGGAAAGAAAACATCCAAAATCTTGTTCTAAAGCTTGCACGGAGGTCTGCAAAGAGTTTGGCAAGAATGAAAGGTAGTTGTCCAAAACTCGTTCTTTTCCAATAGAATAACCATGGAAAAGGCAGGAGAGTGGTAAAGTACTGTTTTCTCTAAGTCTGAAGGCAGCCCACACTGTGCCTGTGTGGTGCGGCTTGCATCTTCGCCTTTGGGAAGCTGCCGCTCGCCGATTCTCCCGCAGGCGAAGAAGCGGCTTCTTCGCACACAGAGCATTGTGGCGAGCGCAGGGAGCTCCTGAGAGCGGTTTGTGCCGAAAGAAGCCCGGGACCGGCACTTAGCTTCGGAGAGCTGCGTATCTGCGTCTTCTGCGTGTCTTGCCGCTCTACACTCAGCAAAAAGCTTTTCCAGCATATCTTGCAAAGAGAAACTCTGCCAGGAAAGAAAACATCCAAAATCTTGTTCTAAAGCTTGCACGGAGGTCTGCAAAGAGTTTAGCAAGAATGGAAGGTAGTTGTCCAAAACTCGTTCTTTTCCAATAGAATAACCATGGAAAAGGCAGGAGAGTGGTAAAGTACTGTTTTCTCTAAGTCTGAAGGCTGCCCACACTGTGCCTGCATGGTGCGCCTTGCATCTTTGCCTTTGGGAAGCTGCCGCTCGCCGATTCTCCCGGAGGCGAAGAAGCGGCTTCTTCGCACACAGAGCATTGTGGCGAGCGCAGGGAGCTCCTGAGAGCGGTTTGTGCCGAAAGAAGCCCGGGACCGGCACTTAGCTTCGGAGAGCTGCGTATCTGCGTCTTCTGCGTGTCTTGCCGCTCTACACTCAGCAAAAGCTTTTCCACCATATCTTGCAAAGAGAAACTCTGCCAGGAAAGAAAACATCCAAAATCTTGTTCTAAAGCTTGCACGGAGGTCTGCAAAGAGTTTGGCAAGAATGAAAGGTAGTTGTCCAAAACTCGTTCTTTTACAATAGAATAACCATGGAAAAGGCAGGAGAGTGGTAAAGTACTGTTTTCTCTAAGTCTGAAGGCAGCCCACACTGTGCCTGTGTGGTGCGGCTTGCATCTTCGCCTTTGGGAAGCTGCCGCTCGCCGATTCTCCCGCAGGCGAAGAAGCGGCTTCTTCGCACACAGAGCATTGTGGCGAGCGCAGGGAGCTCCTGAGAGCGGTTTGTGCCGAAAGAAGCCCGGGACCGGCACTTAGCTTCGGAGAGCTGCGTATCTGCGTCTTCTGCGTGTCTTGCCGCTCTACACTCAGCAAAAAGCTTTTCCACCATATCTTGCAAAGAGAAACTCTGCCAGGAAAGAAAACATCCAAAATCTTGTTCTAAAGCTTGCACGGAGGTCTGCAAAGAGTTTGGCAAGAATGAAAGGTAGTTGTCCAAAACTCGTTCTTTTCCAATAGAATAACCATGGAAAAGGCAGGAGAGTGGTAAAGTACTGTTTTCTCTAAGTCTGAAGGCTGCCCACACTGTGCCTGCATGGTGCGGCTTGCATCTTTGCCTTTGGGAAGCTGCCGCTCGCCGATTCTCCCGCAGGCGAAGAAGCGGCTTCTTCGCACACAGAGCATTGTGGCGAGCGCAGGGAGCTCCTGAGAGCGGTTTGTGCCGAAAGAAGCCCGGGACCGGCACTTAGCTTCGGAGAGCTGCGTATCTGCGTCTTCTGCGTGTCTTGCCGCTCTACACTCAGCAAAAGCTTTTCCAGCATATCTTGCAAAGAGAAACTCTGCCAGGAAAGAAAACATCCAAAATCTTGTTCTAAAGCTTGCACGGAGGTCTGCAAAGAGTTTGGCAAGAATGAAAGGTAGTTGTCCAAAACTCGTTCTTTTACAATATAATAACCATGGAAAAGGCAGGAGAGTGGTAAAGTACTGTTTTCTCTAAGTCTGAAGGCAGCCCACACTGTGCCTGTGTGGTGCGGCTTGCATCTTCGCCTTTGGGAAGCTGCCGCTCGCCGATTCTCCCGCAGGCGAAGAAGCGGCTTCTTCGCACACAGAGCATTGTGGCGAGCGCAGGGAGCTCCTGAGAGCGGTTTGTGCCGAAAGAAGCCCGGGACCGGCACTTAGCTTCGGAGAGCTGCGTATCTGCGTCTTCTGCGTGTCTTGCCGCTCTACACTCAGCAAAAAGCTTTTCCACCATATCTTGCAAAGAGAAACTCTGCCAGGAAAGAAAACATCCAAAATCTTGTTCTAAAGCTTGCACGGAGGTCTGCAAAGAGTTTGGCAAGAATGAAAGGTAGTTGTCCAAAACTCGTTCTTTTCCAATAGAATAACCATGGAAAAGGCAGGAGAGTGGTAAAGTACTGTTTTCTCTAAGTCTGAAGGCAGCCCACACTGTGCCTGTGTGGTGCGGCTTGCATCTTCGCCTTTGGGAAGCTGCCGCACGCCGATTCTCCCGGAGGCGAAGAAGCAGCTTCTTCGCACACAGAGCATTGTGGCGAGCGCAGGGAGCTCCTGAGAGCGGTTTGTGCCGAAAGAAGCCCGGGACCGGCACTTAGCTTCGGAGAGCTGCGTATCTGCGTCTTCTGCGTGTCTTGCCGCTCTACAGTCAGCAAAAAGCTTTTCCACCATATCTTGCAAAGAGAAACTCTGCCAGGAAAGCAAACATCCAAAATCTTGTTCTAAAGCTTGCACGGAGGTCTGCAAAGAGTTTGGCAAGAATGAAAGGTAGTTGTCCAAAACTCGTTCTTTTCCAATATAATAACCATGGAAAAGGCAGGAGAGTGGTAAAGTACTGTTTTCTCTAAGTCTGAAGGCTGCCCACACTGTGCCTGCATGGTGCGGCTTGCATCTTCGCCTTTGGGAAGCTGTCGCTCGCCGATTCTCCCGCAGGCGAAGAAGCGGCTTCTTCGCACACAGAGCATTGTGACGAGCGCAGGGAGCTCCTGAGAGCGGTTTGTGCCGAAAGAAGCCCGGGACCGGCACTTAGCTTCGGAGAGCTGCGTATCTGCGTCTTCTGCGTGTCTTGCCGCTCTACACTCAGCAAAAAGCTTTTCCAGCATATCTTGCAAAGAGAAACTCTGCCAGGAAAGAAAACATCCAAAATCTTGTTCTAAAGCTTGCACGGAGGTCTGCAAAGAGTTTGGCAAGAATGAAAGGTAGTTGTCCAAAGCTCGTTCTTTTCCAATATAATAACCATGGAAAAGGCAGGAGAGTGGTAAAGTACTGTTTTCTCTAAGTCTGAAGGCTGCCCACACTGTGCCTGTGTGGTGCAGCTTGCATCTTCGCCTTTGGGAAGCTGCCGCTCGCCGATTCTCCCGGAGGCGAAGAAGCGGCTTCTTCGCACACAGAGCATTGTGGCGAGCGCAGGGAGCTCCTGAGAGCGGTTTGTGCCGAAAGAAGCCCGGGACCGGCACTTAGCTTCGGAGAGCTGCGTATCTGCGTCTTCTGCGTGTCTTGCCGCTCTACACTCAGCAAAAGCTTTTCCACCATATCTTGCAAAGAGAAACTCTGCCAGGAAAGAAAACATCCAAAATCTTGTTCTAAAGCTTGCACGGAGGTCTGCAAAGAGTTTGGCAAGAATGAAAGGTAGTTGTCCAAAACTCGTTCTTTTCCAATATAATAACCATGGAAAAGGCAGGAGAGTGGTAAAGTACTGTTTTCTCTAAGTCTGAAGGCAGCCCACACTGTGCCTGTGTGGTGCGGCTTGCATCTTCGCCTTTGGGAAGCTGCCGCACGCCGATTCTCCCGGAGGCGAAGAAGCAGCTTCTTCGCACACAGAGCATTGTGGCGAGCGCAGGGAGCTCCTGAGAGCGGTTTGTGCCGAAAGAAGCCCGGGACCGGCACTTAGCTTCGGAGAGCTGCATATCTGCGTCTTCTGCGTGTCTTGCCGCTCTACACTCAGCAAAAAGCTTTTCCACCATATCTTGCAAAGAGAAACTCTGCCAGGAAAGAAAACATCCAAAATCTTGTTCTAAAGCTTGCACGGAGGTCTGCAAAGAGTTTGGCAAGAATGAAAGGTAGTTGTCCAAAACTCGTTCTTTTCCAATAGAATAACCATGGAAAAGGCAGGAGAGTGGTAAAGTACTGTTTTCTCTAAGTCTGAAGGCTGCCCACACTGTGCCTGCATGGTGCGGCTTGCATCTTCGCCTTTGGGAAGCTGTCGCTCGCCGATTCTCCCGCAGGCGAAGAAGCGGCTTCTTCGCACACAGAGCATTGTGACGAGCGCAGGGAGCTCCTGAGAGCGGTTTGTGCCGAAAGAAGCCCGGGACCGGCACTTAGCTTCGGAGAGCTGCGTATCTGCGTCTTCTGCGTGTCTTGCCGCTCTACACTCAGCAAAAAGCTTTTCCAGCATATCTTGCAAAGAGAAACTCTGCCAGGAAAGAAAACATCCAAAATCTTGTTCTAAAGCTTGCACGGAGGTCTGCAAAGAGTTTGGCAAGAATGAAAGGTAGTTGTCCAAAACTCGTTCTTTTCCAATATAATAACCATGGAAAAGGCAGGAGAGTCGAAAAGTTCTGTTTTCTCTAAGTCTGAAGGCTGCCCACACTGTGCCTGTGTGCTGCAGCTTGCATCTTCGCCTTTGGGAAGCTGCCGCTCGCCGATTCTCCCGGAGGCGAAGAAGCGGCTTCTTCGCACACAGAGCATTGTGGCAAGCGCAGGGAGCTCCTGAGAGCGGTTTGTGCCGAAAGAAGCCCGGGACCGGCACTTAGCTTCGGAGAGCTGCGTATCTGCGTCTTCTGCGTGTCTTGCCGCTCTACACTCAGCAAAAAGCTTTTCCACCATATCTTGCAAAGAGAAACTCTGCCAGGAAAGAAAACATCCAAAATCTTGTTCTAAAGCTTGCACGGAGGTCTGCAAAGAGTTTGGCAAGAATGAAAGGTAGTTGTCCAAAACTCGTTCTTTCCCAATATAATAACCATGGAAAAGGCAGGAGAGTGGTAAAGTTCTGTTTTCTCTAAGTCTGAAGGCTGCCCACACTGTGCCTGTGTGGTGCAGCTTGCATCTTCGCATTTGGGAAGCTGCCGCTCGCCGATTCTCCCGGAGGCGAAGAAGCGGCTTCTTCGCACACAGAGCATTGTGGGGAGCGCAGGGAGCTCCTGAGAGCGGTTTGTGCCGAAAGAAGCCCGGGACCGGCACTTAGCTTCAGAGAGCTGCGTATCTGCGTCTTCTGCGTGTCTTGCCGCTCTACACTCAGCAAAAAGCTTTTCCACCATATCTTGCAAGGAGAAACTCTGCCAGGAAAGAAAACATCCAAAATCTTGTTCTAAAGCTTGCACGGAGGTCTATAAAGAGTTTGGCAAGAATGAAAGGTAGTTGTCCAAAACTCGTTCTTTTCCAAAATAATAACAATGGAAAAGGCAGGAGAGTGGTAAAGTTCTGTTTTCTCTAAGTCTGAAGGCTGCCCACACTGTGCCTGCGTGGTGCGGCTTGCATCTTCGCATTTGGGAAGCTGCCGCTCGCCGATTCTCCCGGAGGCGAAGAAGCGGCTTCTTCGCACACAGAGCATTGTGGCGAGCGCAGGGAGCTCCTGAGAGCGGTTTGTGCCGAAAGAAGCCCGGGACCGGCACTTAGCTTCGGAGAGCTGCGTATCTGCGTCTTCTGCGTGTCTTGCCGCTCTACACTCAGCAAAAAGCTTTTCCAGCATATCTTGCAAAGAGAAACTCTGCCAGGAAAGAAAACATCCAAAATCTTGTTCTAAAGCTTGCACGGAGGTCTGCAAAGAGTTTGGCAAGAATGAAAGGTAGTTGTCCAAAACTCGTTCTTTTCCAATATAATAACCATGGAAAAGGCAGGAGAGTGGTAAAGTACTGTTTTCTCTAAGTCTGAAGGCTGCCCACACTGTGCCTGTGTGGTGCGGCTTGCATCTTCGCCTTTGGGAAGCTGCCGCTCGCCGATTCTCCTGGAGGCGAAGAAGCGGCTTCTTCGCACACAGAGCATTGTGGCGAGCGCAGGGAGCTCCTGAGAGCGGTTTGTGCCGAAAGAAGCCCGGGACCGGCACTTAGCTTCAGAGAGCTGCGTATCTGCGTCTTCTGCGTGTCTTGCCGCTCTACACTCAGCAAAAAGCTTTTCCACCATATCTTGCAAGGAGAAACTCTGCCAGGAAAGAAAACATCCAAAATCTTGTTCTAAAGCTTGCACGGAGGTCTATAAAGAGTTTGGCAAGAATGAAAGGTAGTTGTCCAAAACTCGTTCTTTTCCAAAATAATAACAATGGAAAAGGCAGGAGAGTGGTAAAGTTCTGTTTTCTCTAAGTCTGAAGGCTGCCCACACTGTGCCTGCGTGGTGCAGCTTGCATCTTCGCATTTGGGAAGCTGCCGCTCGCCGATTCTCCCGCAGGCGAAGAAGCGGCTTCTTCGCACACAGAGCATTGTGGCGAGCGCAGGGAGCTCCTGAGAGCGGTTTGTGCCGAAAGAAGCCCGGGACCGGCACTTAGCTTCGGAGAGCTGCGTATCTGCGTCTTCTGCGTGTCTTGCCGCTCTACACTCAGCAAAAAGCTTTTCCAGCATATCTTGCAAAGAGAAACTCTGCCAGGAAAGAAAACATCCAAAATCTTGTTCTAAAGCTTGCACGGAGGTCTGCAAAGAGTTTGGCAAGAATGAAAGGTAGTTGTCCAAAACTCGTTCTTTTCCAATATAATAACCATGGAAAAGGCAGGAGAGTGGTAAAGTACTGTTTTCTCTAAGTCTGAAGGCTGCCCACACTGTGCCTGTGTGGTGCGGCTTGCATCTTTGCCTTTGGGAAGCTGCCGCTCGCCGATTCTCCCGGAGGCGAAGAAGCGGCTTCTTCGCACACAGAGCATTGTGGCGAGCGCAGGGAGCTCCTGAGAGCGGTTTGTGCCGAAAGAAGCCCGGGACCGGCACTTAGCTTCGGAGAGCTGCGTATCTGCGTCTTCTGCGTGTCTTGCCGCTCTACACTCAGCAAAAAGCTTTTCCAGCATATCTTGCAAAGAGAAACTCTGCCAGGAAAGAAAACATCCAAAATCTTGTTCTAAAGCTTGCACGGAGGTCTGCAAAGAGTTTGGCAAGAATGAAAGGTAGTTGTCCAAAACTCGTTCTTTTCCAATAGAATAACCATGGAAAAGGCAGGAGAGTGGTAAAGTTCTGTTTTCTCTAAGTCTGAAGGCTGCCCACACTGTGCCTGTGTGGTGCAGCTTGCATCTTCGCATTTGGGAAGCTGCCGCTCGCCGATTCTCCCGGAGGCGAAGAAGCGGCTTCTTCGCACACAGAGCATTGTGGCGAGCGCAGGGAGCTCCTGAGAGCGGTTTGTGCCGAAAGAAGCCCGGGACTGGCACTTAGCTTCGGAGAGCTGCGTATCTGCGTCTTCTGCGTGTCTTGCCGCTCTACACTCAGCAAAAAGCTTTTCCACCATATCTTGCAAAGAGAAACTCTGCCAGGAAAGAAAACATCCAAAATCTTGTTCTAAAGCTTGCACGGAGGTCTGCAAAGAGTTTGGCAAGAATGAAAGGTAGTTGTCCAAAACTCGTTCTTTTCCAATATAATAACCATGGAAAAGGCAGGAGAGTGGTAAAGTACTGTTTTCTCTAAGTCTGAAGGCTGCCCACACTGTGCCTGCATGGTGCGCCTTGCATCTTCGCCTTTGGGAAGCTGCCGCTCGCCGATTCTCCCGGAGGCGAAGAAGCGGCTTCTTCGCACACAGAGCATTGTGACGAGCGCAGGGAGCTCCTGAGAGCGGTTTGTGCCGAAAGAAGCCCGGGACCGGCACTTAGCTTCGGAGAGCTGCGTATCTGCGTCTTCTGCGTGTCTTGCCGCTCTACACTCAGCAAAAAGCTTTTCCAGCATATCTTGCAAAGAGAAACTCTGCCAGGAAAGAAAACATCCAAAATCTTGTTCTAAAGCTTGCACGGAGGTCTGCAAAGAGTTTGGCAAGAATGAAAGGTAGTTGTCCAAAACTCGTTCTTTTACAATATAATAACCATGGAAAAGGCAGGAGAGTGGTAAAGTACTGTTTTCTCTTTGTCTGAAGGCAGCCCACACTGTGCCTGTGTGGTGCAGCTTGCATCTTCGCCTTTGGGAAGCTGCCGCACGCCGATTCTCCCGGAGGCGAAGAAGCGGCTTCTTCGCACACAGAGCATTGTGGCGAGCGCAGGGAGCTCCTGAGAGCGGTTTGTGCCGAAAGAAGCCCGGGACCGGCACTTAGCTTCGGAGAGCTGCGTATCTGCGTCTTCTGCGTGTCTTGCCGCTCTACACTCAGCAAAAAGCTTTTCCAGCATATCTTGCAAAGAGAAACTCTGCCAGGAAAGAAAACATCCAAAATCTTGTTCTAAAGCTTGCACGGAGGTCTGCAAAGAGTTTGGCAAGAATGAAAGGTAGTTGTCCAAAACTCGTTCTTTTCCAATAGAATAACCATGGAAAAGGCAGGAGAGTGGTAAAGATCTGTTTTCTCTAAGTCTGAAGGCTGCCCACACTGTGCCTGCATGGTGCGGCTTGCATCTTCGCCTTTGGGAAGCTGCCGCTCACCGATTCTCCCGCAGGCGAAGAAGCGGCTTCTTCGCACACAGAGCATTGTGGCGAGCGCAGGGAGCTCCTGAGAGCGGTTTGTGCCGAAAGAAGCCCGGGACCGGCACTTAGCTTCGGAGAGCTGCGTATCTGCGTCTTCTGCGTCTTGCCGCTCTACACTCAACAAAAAGCTTTTCCACCATATCTTGCAAAGAGAAACTCTGCCAGGAAAGAAAACATCCAAAATCTTGTTCTAAAGCTTGCACGGAGGTCTGCAAAGAGTTTGGCAAGAATGAAAGGTAGTTGTCCAAAACTCGTTCTTTTCCAATATAATAACAATGGAAAAGGCAGGAGAGTGGTAAAGTTCTGTTTTCTCTAAGTCTGAAGGCTGCCCACACTGTGCCTGTGTGGTGCGGCTTGCATCTTCGCCTTTGGGAAGCTGCCGCTCGCCGATTCTCCCGGAGGCGAAGAAGCGGCTTCTTCGCACACAGAGCATTGTGGCGAGCGCAGGGAGCTCCTGAGAGCGGTTTGTGCCGAAAGAAGCCCGGGACCGGCACTTAGCTTCGGAGAGCTGCGTATCTGCGTCTTCTGCGTGTCTTGCCGCTCTACACTCAGCAAAAGCTTTTCCACCATATCTTGCAAAGAGAAACTCTGCCAGGAAAGAAAACATCCAAAATCTTGTTCTAAAGCTTGCACGGAGGTCTGCAAAGAGTTTGGCAAGAATGAAAGGTAGTTGTCCAAAACTCGTTCTTTTCCAATATAATAACCATGGAAAAGGCAGGAGAGTGGTAAAGTACTGTTTTCTCTAAGTCTGAAGGCAGCCCACACTGTGCCTGTGTGGTGCGGCTTGCATCTTCGCCTTTGGGAAGCTGCCGCACGCCGATTCTCCCGGAGGCGAAGAAGCAGCTTCTTCGCACACAGAGCATTGTGGCGAGCGCAGGGAGCTCCTGAGAGCGGTTTGTGCCGAAAGAAGCCCGGGACCGGCACTTAGCTTCGGAGAGCTGCATATCTGCGTCTTCTGCGTGTCTTGCCGCTCTACACTCAGCAAAAAGCTTTTCCACCATATATTGCAAAGAGAAACTCTGCCAGGAAAGAAAACATCCAAAATCTTGTTCTAAAGCTTGCACGGAGGTCTGCAAAGAGTTTGGCAAGAATGAAAGGTAGTTGTCCAAAACTCGTTCTTTTCCAATATAATAACCATGGAAAAGGCAGGAGAGTGGTAAAGTACTGTTTTCTCTAAGTCTGAAGGCTGCCCAGACTGTGCCTGCATGGTGCGGCTTGCATCTTCGCCTTTGGGAAGCTGCCGCTCGCCGATTCTCCCGCAGGCGAAGAAGCGGCTTCTTCGCACACAGAGCATTGTGACGAGCGCAGGGAGCTCCTGAGAGCGGTTAGTGCCGAAAGAAGCCCGGGACCGGCACTTAGCTTCGGAGAGCTGCGTATCTGCGTCTTCTGCGTGTCTTGCCGCTCTACACTCAGCAAAAAGCTTTTCCAGCATATCTTGCAAAGAGAAACTCTGCCAGGAAAGAAAACATCCAAAATCTTGTTCTAAAGCTTGCACGGAGGTCTGCAAAGAGTTTGGCAAGAATGAAAGGTAGTTGTCCAAAACTCGTTCTTTTCCAATATAATAACCATGGAAAAGGCAGGAGAGTGGTAAAGTACTGTTTTCTCTAAGTCTGAAGGTTGCCCACACTGTGCCTGTGTGGTGCGGCTTGCATCTTCGCCTTTGGGAAGCTGCCGCTCGCCGATTCTCCCGCAGGCGAAGAAGCGGCTTCTTCGCACACAGAGCATTGTGACGAGCGCAGGGAGCTCCTGAGAGCGGTTAGTGCCGAAAGAAGCCCGGGACCGGCACTTAGCTTCGGAGAGCTGCGTATCTGCGTCTTCTGCGTGTCTTGCCGCTCTACACTCAGCAAAAAGCTTTTCCAGCATATCTTGCAAAGAGAAACTCTGCCAGGAAAGAAAACATCCAAAATCTTGTTCTAAAGCTTGCACGGAGGTCTGCAAAGAGTTTGGCAAGAATGAAAGGTAGTTGTCCAAAACTCGTTCTTTTCCAATATAATAACCATGGAAAAGGCAGGAGAGTGGTAAAGTACTGTTTTCTCTAAGTCTGAAGGTTGCCCACACTGTGCCTGTGTGGTGCAGCTTGCATCTTCGCATTTGGGAAGCTGCCGCTCGCCGATTCTCCCGCAGGCGAAGAAGCGGCTTCTTCGCACACAGAGCATTGTGGCGAGCGCAGGGAGCTCCTGAGAGCGGTTTGTGCCGAAAGAAGCCCGGGACCGGCACTTAGCTTCGGAGAGCTGCGTATCTGCGTCTTCTGCGTGTCTTGCCGCTCTACACTCAGCAAAAAGCTTTTCCAGCATATCTTGCAAAGAGAAACTCTGCCAGGAAAGAAAACATCCAAAATCTTGTTCTAAAGCTTGCACGGAGGTCTGCAAAGAGTTTGGCAAGAATGAAAGGTAGTTGTCCAAAACTAGTTCTTTTCGAAAATAATAACAATGGAAAAGGCAGGAGAGTGGTAATGTTCTGTTTTCTCTAAGTCTGAAGGCTGCCCACACTGTGCCTGTGTGGTGCAGCTTGCATCTTCGCATTTGGGAAGCTGCCGCTCGCCGATTCTCCCGGAGGCGAAGAAGCGGCTTCTTCGCACACAGAGCATTGTGGCGAGCGCAGGGAGCTCCTGAGAGCGGTTTGTGCCGAAAGAAGCCCGGGACCGGCACTTAGCTTCGGAGAGCTGCGTATCTGCGTCTTCTGCGTGTCTTGCCGCTCTACACTCAGCAAAAAGCTTTTCCACCATATCTTGCAAAGAGAAACTCTGCCAGGAAAGAAAACATCCAAAATCTTGTTCTAAAGCTTGCACGGAGGTCTGCAAAGAGTTTGGCAAGAATGAAAGGTAGTTGTCCAAAACTCGTTCTTTTCCAATATAATAACCATGGAAAAGGCAGGAGAGTGGTAAAGTACTGTTTTCTCTAAGTCTGAAGGCTGCCCACACTGTGCCTGTGTGGTGCGGATTGCATCTTTGCCTTTGGGAAGCTGCCGCTCGCCGATTCTCCCGGAGGCGAAGAAGCGGCTTCTTCGCACACAGAGCATTGTGGCGAGCGCAGGGAGCTCCTGAGAGCGGTTTGTGCCGAAAGAAGCCCGGGACCGGCACTTAGCTTCGGAGAGCTGCGTATCTGCGTCTTCTGCGTGTCTTGCCGCTCTACACTCAGCAAAAAGCTTTTCCAGCATATCTTGCAAAGAGAAACTCTGCCAGGAAAGAAAACATCCAAAATCTTGTTCTAAAGCTTGCACGGAGGTCTGCAAAGAGTTTGGCAAGAATGAAAGGTAGTTGTCCAAAACTCGTTCTTTTCCAATAGAATAACCATGGAAAAGGCAGGAGAGTGGTAAAGTTCTGTTTTCTCTAAGTCTGAAGGCTGCCCACACTGTGCCTGTGTGGTGCAGCTTGCATCTTCGCATTTGGGAAGCTGCCGCTCGCCGATTCTCCCGGAGGCGAAGAAGCGGCTTCTTCGCACACAGAGCATTGTGGCGAGCGCAGGGAGCTCCTGAGAGCGGTTTGTGCCGAAAGAAGCCCGGGACCGGCACTTAGCTTCGGAGAGCTGCGTATCTGCGTCTTCTGCGTGTCTTGCCGCTCTACACTCAGCAAAAAGCTTTTCCAGCATATCTTGCAAAGAGAAACTCTGCCAGGAAAGAAAACATCCAAAATCTTGTTCTAAAGCTTGCACGGAGGTCTGCAAAGAGTTTGGCAAGAATGAAAGGTAGTTGTCCAAAACTCGTTCTTTTCCAATAGAATAACCATGGAAAAGGCAGGAGAGTGGTAAAGTACTGTTTTCTCTAAGTCTGAAGGCTGCCCACACTGTGCCTGCATGGTGCGGCTTGCATCTTTGCCTTTGGGAAGCTGCCGCTCGCCGATTCTCCCGCAGGCGAAGAAGCGGCTTCTTCGCACACAGAGCATTGTGGCGAGCGCAGGGAGCTCCTGAGAGCGGTTTGTGCCGAAAGAAGCCCGGGACCGGCACTTAGCTTCGGAGAGCTGCGTATCTGCGTCTTCTGCGTGTCTTGCCGCTCTACACTCAGCAAAAGCTTTTCCACCATATCTTGCAAAGAGAAACTCTGCCAGGAAAGAAAACATCCAAAATCTTGTTCTAAAGCTTGCACGGAGGTCTGCAAAGAGTTTGGCAAGAATGAAAGGTAGTTGTCCAAAACTCGTTCTTTTACAATATAATAACCATGGAAAAGGCAGGAGAGTGGTAAAGTACTGTTTTCTCTAAGTCTGAAGGCAGCCCACACTGTGCCTGTGTGGTGCGGCTTGCATCTTCGCCTTTGGGAAGCTGCCGCACGCCGATTCTCCCGGAGGCGAAGAAGCGGCTTCTTCGCACACAGAGCATTGTGGCGAGCGCAGGGAGCTCCTGAGAGCGGTTTGTGCCGAAAGAAGCCCGGGACCGGCACTTAGCTTCGGAGAGCTGCGTATCTGCGTCTTCTGCGTGTCTTGCCGCTCTACACTCAGCAAAAAGCTTTTCCACCATATCTTGCAAAGAGAAACTCTGCCAGGAAAGAAAACATCCAAAATCTTGTTCTAAAGCTTGCACGGAGGTCTGCAAAGAGTTTGGCAAGAATGAAAGGTAGTTGTCCAAAACTCGTTCTTTTCCAATAGAATAACCATGGAAAAGGCAGGAGAGTGGTAAAGTACTGTTTTCTCTAAGTCTGAAGGCTGCCCACACTGTGCCTGCATGGTGCGGCTTGCATCTTCGCCTTTGGGAAGCTGCCGCTCGCCGATTCTCCCGCAGGCGAAGAAGCGGCTTCTTCGCACACAGAGCATTGTGACGAGCGCAGGGAGCTGCTGAGAGCGGTTTGTGCCGAAAGAAGCCCGGGACCGGCACTTAGCTTCGGAGAGCTGCGTATCTGCGTCTTCTGCGTGTCTTGCCGCTCTACACTCAGCAAAAAGCTTTTCCAACATATCTTGTAAAGAGAAACTCTGCCAGGAAAGAAAACATCCAAAATCTTGTTCTAAAGCTTGCACGGAGGTCTGCAAAGAGTTTGGCAAGAATGAAAGGTAGTTGTCCAAAACTCGTTCTTTTCCAATATAATAACCATGGAAAAGGCAGGAGAGTGGTAAAGTACTGTTTTCTCTAAGTCTGAAGGCTGCCCACACTGTGCCTGTGTGGTGCAGCTTGCATCTTCGCCTTTGGGAAGCTGCCGCTCGCCGATTCTCCCGGAGGCGAAGAAGCGGCTTCTTCGCACACAGAGCATTGTGGCGAGCGCAGGGAGCTCCTGAGAGCGGTTTGTGCCGAAAGAAGCCCGGGACCGGCACTTAGCTTCGGAGAGCTGCGTATCTGCGTCTTCTGCGTGTCTTGCCGCTCTACACTCAGCAAAAAGCTTTTCCAGCATATCTTGCAAAGAGAAACTCTGCCAGGAAAGAAAACATCCAAAATCTTGTTCTAAAGCTTGCACGGAGGTCTGCAAAGAGTTTGGCAAGAATGAAAGGTAGTTGTCCAAAACTCGTTCTTTTCCAATATAATAACCATGGAAAAGGCAGGAGAGTGGTAAAGTTCTGTTTTCTCTAAGTCTGAAGGTTGCCCACACTGTGCCTGTGTGGTGCAGCTTGCATCTTCGCATTTGGGAAGCTGCCGCTCGCCGATTCTCCCGCAGGCGAAGAAGCGGCTTCTTCGCACACAGAGCATTGTGGCGAGCGCAGGGAGCTCCTGAGAGCGGTTTGTGCCGAAAGAAGCCCGGGACCGGCACTTAGCTTCGGAGAGCTGCGTATCTGCGTCTTCTGCGTGTCTTGCCGCTCTACACTCAGCAAAAAGCTTTTCCACCATATCTTGCAAAGAGAAACTCTGCCAGGAAAGAAAACATCCAAAATCTTGTTCTAAAGCTTGCACGGAGGTCTGCAAAGAGTTTGGCAAGAATGAAAGGTAGTTGTCCAAAACTAGTTCTTTTCCAAAATAATAACAATGGAAAAGGCAGGAGAGTGGTAAAGTTCTGTTTTCTCTAAGTCTGAAGGCTGCCCACACTGTGCCTGTGTGGTGCAGCTTGCATCTTCGCATTTGGGAAGCTGCCGCTCGCCGATTCTCCCGGAGGCGAAGAAGCGGCTTCTTCGCACACAGAGCATTGTGGCGAGCGCAGGGAGCTCCTGAGAGCGGTTTGTGCCGAAAGAAGCCCGGGACCGGCACTTAGCTTCGGAGAGCTGCGTATCTGCGTCTTCTGCGTGTCTTGCCGCTCTACACTCAGCAAAAAGCTTTTCCAGCATATCTTGCAAAGAGAAACTCTGCCAGGAAAGAAAACATCTAAAATCTTGTTCTAAAGCTTGCACGGAGGTCTGCAAAGAGTTTGGCAAGAATGAAAGGTAGTTGTCCAAAACTAGTTCTTTTCCAAAATAATAACAATGGAAAAGGCAGGAGAGTGGTAAAGTTCTGTTTTCTCTAAGTCTGAAGGCTGCCCACACTGTGCCTGTGTGGTGCAGCTTGCATCTTCGCCTTTGGGAAGCTGCCGCTCGCCGATTCTCCCGCAGGCGAAGAAGCGGCTTCTTCGCACACAGAGCATTGTGGCGAGCGCAGGGAGCTCCTGAGAGCG
Organism: Molothrus aeneus; assembly: GCF_037042795.1. Classification (NCBI taxonomy): domain Eukaryota; kingdom Metazoa; phylum Chordata; class Aves; order Passeriformes; family Icteridae; genus Molothrus; species Molothrus aeneus. Next base: position 221,053 of record NW_027098788.1, read on the forward strand.
GTTTGTGCCGAAAGAAGCCCGGGACCGGCACTTAGCTTCGGAGAGCTGCGTATCTGCGTCTTCTGCATGTCTTGCCGCTCTACACTCAGCAAAAAGCTTTTCCACCATATCTTGCAAAGAGAAACTCTGCCAGGAAAGAAAACATCCAAAATCTTGTTCTAAAGCTTGCACGGAGGTCTGCAAAGAGTTTGGCAAGAATGAAAGGTAGTTGTCCAAAACTCGTTCTTTTCCAATATAATAACCATGGAAAAGGCAGGAGAGTGGTAAAGATCTGTTTTCTCTAAGTCTGAAGGCTGCCCACACTGTGCCTGCATGGTGCGGCTTGCATCTTCGCCTTTGGGAAGCTGCCGCTCGCCGATTCTCCCGCAGGCGAAGAAGCGGCTTCTTCGCACACAGAGCATTGTAGCGAGCGCAGGGAGCTCCTGAGAGCGGTTTGTGCCGAAAGAAGCCCGGGACAGGCACTTAGCTTCGGAGAGCTGCGTATCTGCGTCTTCTGCGTGTCTTGCCGCTCTACACTCAGCAAAAAGCTTTTCCACCATATCTTGCAAAGAGAAACTCTGCCAGGAAAGAAAACATCCAAAATCTTGTTCTAAAGCTTGCACGGAGGTCTGCAAAGAGTTTGGCAAGAATGAAAGGTAGTTGTCCAAAACTCGTTCTTTTCCAATATAATAACAATGGAAAAGGCAGGAGAGTGGTAAAGTTCTGTTTTCTCTAAGTCTGAAGGCTGCCCACACTGTGCCTGTGTGGTGCGGCTTGCATCTTCGCCTTTGGGAAGCTGCCGCTCGCCGATTCTCCCGCAGGCGAAGAAGCGGCTTCTTCGCACACAGAGCATTGTGGCGAGCGCAGGGAGCTCCTGAGAGCGATTTGTGCCGAAAGAAGCCCGGGACCGGCACTTAGCTTCGGAGAGCTGCGTATCTGCGTCTTCTGCGTGTCTTGCCGCTCTACACTCAGCAAAAAGCTTTTCCACCATATCTTGCAAAGAGAAACTCTGCCAGGAAAGAAAACATCCAAAATCTTGTTCTAAAGCTTGCACGGAGGTCTGCAAAGAGTTTGGCAAGAATGAAAGGTAGTTGTCCAAAACTCGTTCTTTTCCAATATAATAACAATGGAAAAGGCAGGAGAGTGGTAAAGTACTGTTTTCTCTAAGTCTGAAGGCTGCCCACACTGTGCCTGCATGGTGCGGCTTGCATCTTTGCCTATGGGAAGCTGCCGCTCTCCGATTCTCCCGCAGGCGAAGAAGCGGCTTCTTCGCACACAGAGCATTGTGGCAAGCGCAGGGAGCTCCTGAGAGCGGTTTGTGCCAAAAGAAGCCCGGGGCCAGCACTTAGCTTTGGAGAGCTGCGTATCTGCGTCTTCTGCGTGTCTTGCCGCTCTACACTCAGCAAAAAGCTTTTCCACCATATCTTGCAAAGAGAAACTCTGCCAGGAAAGAAAACATCCAAAATCTTGTTCTAAAGCTTGCACGGAGGTCTGCAAAGAGTTTGGCAAGAATGAAAGGTAGTTGTCCAAAACTCGTTCTTTTCCAATATAATAACCATGGAAAAGGCAGGAGAGTGGTAAAGTACTGTTTTCTCTAAGTCTGAAGGCTGCCCAGACTGTGCCTGTGTGGTGCGGCTTGCATCTTCGCCTTTGGGAAGCTGCCGCTCGCCGATTCTCCCGGAGACGAAGAAGCGGCTTCTTTGCACACAGAGCATTGTGGCGAGCGCAGGGAGCTCCTGAGAGCGGTTTGTGCCGAAAGAAGCCCGGGACCGGCACTTAGCTTCGGAGAGCTGCGTATCTGCGTCTTCTGCGTGTCTTGCCGCTCTACACTCAGCAAAAAGCTTTTCCACCATATCTTGCAAAGAGAAACTCTGCCAGGAAAGAAAACATCCAAAATCTTGTTCTAAAGCTTGCACGGAGGTCTGCAAAGAGTTTGGCAAGAATGAAAGGTAGTTGTCCAAAACTCGTTCTTTTCCAATATAATAACCATGGAAAAGGCAGGAGAGTGGTAAAGTACTGTTTTCTCTAAGTCTGAAGGCTGCCCACACTGTGCCTGCATGGTGCGGCTTGCATCTTTGCCTTTGGGAAGCTGCCGCTCGCCGATTCTCCCGCAGGCGAAGAAGCGGCTTCTTCGCACACAGAGCATTGTGGCGAGCGCAGGGAGCTCCTGAGAGCGGTTTGTGCCGAAAGAAGCCCGGGACCGGCACTTAGCTTCGGAGAGCTGCGTATCTGCGTCTTCTGCGTGTCTTGCCGCTCTACACTCAGCAAAAGCTTTTCCACCATATCTTGCAAAGAGAAACTCTGCCAGGAAAGAAAACATCCAAAATCTTGTTCTAAAGCTTGCACGGAGGTCTGCAAAGAGTTTGGCAAGAATGAAAGGTAGTTGTCCAAAACTCGTTCTTTTCCAATAGAATAACCATGGAAAAGGCAGGAGAGTGGTAAAGTACTGTTTTCTCTAAGTCTGAAGGCAGCCCACACTGTGCCTGTGTGGTGCGGCTTGCATCTTCGCCTTTGGGAAGCTGCCGCACGCCGATTCTCCCGGAGGCGAAGAAGCAGCTTCTTCGCACACAGAGCATTGTGGCGAGCGCAGGGAGCTCCTGAGAGCGGTTTGTGCCGAAAGAAGCCTGGGACCGGCACTTAGCTTCGGAGAGCTGCGTATCTGCGTCTTCTGCGTGTCTTGCCGCTCTACACTCAGCAAAAGCTTTTCCACCATATCTTGCAAAGAGAAACTCTGCCAGGAAAGAAAACATCCAAAATCTTGTTCTAAAGCTTGCACGGAGGTCTGCAAAGAGTTTGGCAAGAATGAAAGGTAGTTGTCCAAAACTAGTTCTTTTCCAAAATAATAACCATGGAAAAGGCAGGAGAGTGGTAAAGTTCTGTTTTCTCTAAGTCTGAAGGCTGCCCACACTGTGCCTGTGTGGTGCAGCTTGCATCTTTGCATTTGGGAAGCTGCCGCTCGCCGATTCTCCCGCAGGCGAAGAAGCGGCTCCTTCGCACACAGAGCATTGTGGCGAGCGCAGGGAGCTCCTGATAGCGGTTTGTGCCGAAAGAAGCCCGGGACCGGCACTTAGCTTCGGAGAGCTGCGTATCTGCGTCTTCTGCGTGTCTTGCCGCTCTACACTCAGCAAAAATCTTTTCCACCATATCTTGCAAAGAGAAACTCTGCCAGGAAAGAAAACATCCAAAATCTTGTTCTAAAGCTTGCACGGAGGTCTGCAAAGAGTTTGGCAAGAATGAAAGGTAGTTGTCCAAAACTCGTTCTTTTCCAATAGAATAACCATGGAAAAGGCAGGAGAGTGGTAAAGTTCTGTTTTCTCTAAGTCTGAAGGCTGCCCACACTGTGCCTGTGTGGTGCAGCTTGCATCTTCGCATTTGGGAAGCTGCCGCTCGCCGATTCTCCCGGAGGCGAAGAAGCGGCTTCTTCGCACACAGAGCATTGTGGCGAGCGCAGGGAGCTCCTGAGAGCGGTTTGTGCCGAAAGAAGCCCGGGACCGGCACTTAGCTTCGGAGAGCTGCGTATCTGCGTCTTCTGCGTGTCTTGCCGCTCTACACTCAGCAAAAAGCTTTTCCACCATATCTTGCAAAGAGAAACTCTGCCAGGAAAGAAAACATCCAAAATCTTGTTCTAAAGCTTGCACGGAGGTCTGCAAAGAGTTTGGCAAGAATGAAAGGTAGTTGTCCAAAACTCGTTCTTTCCCAATATAATAACCATGGAAAAGGCAGGAGAGTGGTAAAGTTCTGTTTTCTCTAAGTCTGAAGGCTGCCCACACTGTGCCTGTGTGGTGCAGCTTGCATCTTCGCATTTGGGAAGCTGCCGCTCGCCGATTCTCCCGCAGGCGAAGAAGCGGCTTCTTCGCACACAGAGCATTGTGGCGAGCGCAGGGAGCTCCTGAGAGCGGTTTGTGCCGAAAGAAGCCCGGGACCGGCACTTAGCTTCGGAGAGCTGCGTATCTGCGTCTTCTGCGTGTCTTGCCGCTCTACACTCAGCAAAAAGCTTTTCCACCATATCTTGCAAGGAGAAACTCTGCCAGGAAAGAAAACATCCAAAATCTTGTTCTAAAGCTTGCACGGAGGTCTGCAAAGAGTTTGGCAAGAATGAAAGGTAGTTGTCCAAAACTAGTTCTTTTCCAAAATAATAACAATGGAAAAGGCAGGAGAGTGGTAAAGTTCTGTTTTCTCTAAGTCTGAAGGCTGCCCACACTGTGCCTGTGTGGTGCAGCTTGCATCTTCGCATTTGGGAAGCTGCCGCTCGCCGATTCTCCCGCAGGCGAAGAAGCGGCTTCTTCGCACACAGAGCATTGTGGCGAGCGCAGGGAGCTCCTGAGAGCGGTTTGTGCCGAAAGAAGCCCGGGACCGGCACTTAGCTTCGGAGAGCTGCGTATCTGCGTCTTCTGCGTGTCTTGCCGCTCTACACTCAGCAAAAAGCTTTTCCAGCATATCTTGCAAAGACAAACTCTGCCAGGAAAGCAAACATCCAAAATCTTGTTCTAAAGCTTGCACGGAGGTCTGCAAAGAGTTTGGCAAGAATGAAAGGTAGTTGTCCAAAACTCGTTCTTTTCCAATATAATAACAATGGAAAAGGCAGGAGAGTGGTAAAGTTCTGTTTTCTCTAAGTCTGAAGGCTGCCCACACTGTGCCTGTGTGGTGCAGCTTGCATCTTCGCCTTTGGGAAGCTGCCGCTCGCCGATTCTCCGGGAGGCCAAGAAGCGGCTTCTTCGCACACAGAGCATTGTGGTGAGCGCAGGGAGCTCCTGAGAGCGGTTTGTGCCGAAAGAAGCCCGGGACCGGCACTTAGCTTCGGAGAGCTGCGTATCTGCGTCTTCTGCGTGTCTTGCCGCTCTACACTCAGCAAAAAGCTTTTCCACCATATCTTGCAAAGAGAAACTCTGCCAGGAAAGAAAACATCCAAAATCTTGTTCTAAAGCTTGCACGGAGGTCTGCAAAGAGTTTGGCAAGAATGAAAGGTAGTTGTCCAAAACTCGTTCTTTTCCAATATAATAACCATGGAAAAGGCAGGAGAGTGGTAAAGTTCTGTTTTCTCTAAGTCTGAAGGCTGCCCACACTGTGCCTGTGTGGAGCAGCTTGCATCTTCGCATTTGGGAAGCTGCCGCTCGCCGATTCTCCCGGAGGCGAAGAAGCGGCTTCTTCGCACACAGAGCATTGTGGCGAGCGCAGGGAGCTCCTGAGAGCGGTTTGTGCCGAAAGAAGCCCGGGACCGGCACTTAGCTTCGGAGAGCTGCGTATCTGCGTCTTCTGCGTGTCTTGCCGCTCTACACTCAGCAAAAAGCTTTTCCACCATATCTTGCAAAGAGAAACTCTGCCAGGAAAGAAAATATCCAAAATCTTGTTCTAAAGCTTGCACGGAGGTCTGCAAAGAGTTTGGCAAGAATGAAAGGTAGTTGTCCAAAACTCGTTCTTTTCCAATATAATAACCATGGAAAAGGCAGGAGAGTGGTAAAGTACTGTTTTCTCTAAGTCTGAAGGCTGCCCACACTGTGCCTGCATGGTGCGGCTTGCATCTTCGCCTTTGGGAAGCTGCCGCTCGCCGATTCTCCCGCAGGCGAAGAAGCGGCTTCTTCGCACACAGAGCATTGTGACGAGCGCAGGGAGCTCCTGAGAGCGGTTTGTGCCGAAAGAAGCCCGGGACCGGCACTTAGCTTCGGAGAGCTGCGTATCTGCGTCTTCTGCGTGTCTTGCCGCTCTACACTCAGCAAAAAGCTTTTCCACCATATCTTGCAAAGAGAAACTCTGCCAGGAAAGAAAACATCCAAAATCTTGTTCTAAAGCTTGCACGGAGGTCTGCAAAGAGTTTGGCAAGAATGAAAGGTAGTTGTCCAAAACTCGTTCTTTTCCAATAGAATAACCATGGAAAAGGCAGGAGAGTCGAAAAGTTCTGTTTTCTCTAAGTCTGAAGGCTGCCCACACTGTGCCTGTGTGGTGCAGCTTGCATCTTCGCCTTTGGGAAGCTGCCGCTCGCCGATTCTCCCGGAGGCGAAGAAGCGGCTTCTTCGCACACAGAGCATTGTGGCGAGCGCAGGGAGCTCCTGAGAGCGGTTAGTGCCGAAAGAAGCCCGGGACCGGCACTTAGCTTCGGAGAGCTGCATATCTGCGTCTTCTGCGTGTCTTGCCGCTCTACACTCAGCAAAAAGCTTTTCCAGCATATCTTGCAAAGAGAAACTCTGCCAGGAAAGAAAACATCCAAAATCTTGTTCTAAAGCTTGCACGGAGGTCTGCAAAGAGTTTGGCAAGAATGAAAGGTAGTTGTCCAAAACTCGTTCTTTTCCAATATAATAACCATGGAAAAGGCAGGAGAGTGGTAAAGTTCTGTTTTCTCTAAGTCTGAAGGCTGCCCACACTGTGCCTGTGTGGTGCAGCTTGCATCTTCGCATTTGGGAAGCTGCCGCTCGCCGATTCTCCCGGAGGCGAAGACGCGGCTTCTTCGCACACAGAGCATTGTGGCGAGCGCAGGGAGCTCCTGAGAGCGGTTTGTGCCGAAAGAAGCCCGGGACCGGCACTTAGCTTCGGAGAGCTGCGTATCTGCGTCTTCTGCGTGTCTTGCCGCTCTACACTCAGCAAAAAGCTTTTCCAGCATATCTTGCAAAGACAAACTCTGCCAGGAAAGAAAACATCCAAAATCTTGTTCTAAAGCTTGCACGGAGGTCTGCAAAGAGTTTGGCAAGAATGGAAGGTAGTTGTCCAAAACTCGTTCTTTTCCAATATAATAACCATGGAAAAGGCAGGAGAGTGGTAAAGTACTGTTTTCTCTAAGTCTGAAGGCTGCCCACACTGTGCCTGTGTGGTGCAGCTTGCATCTTCGCCTTTGGGAAGCTGCCGCTCGCCGATTCTCCCGCAGGCGAAGAAGCGGCTTCTTCGCACACAGAGCATTGTGGCGAGCGCAGGGAGCTCCTGAGAGCGGTTTGTGCCGAAAGAAGCCCGGGACCGGCACTTAGCTTCGGAGAGCTGCGTATCTGCGTCTTCTGCGTGTCTTGCCGCTCTACACTCAGCAAAAAGCTTTTCCAGCATATCTTGCAAAGAGAAACTCTGCCAGGAAAGCAAACATCCAAAATCTTGTTCTAAAGCTTGCACGGAGGTCTGCAAAGAGTTTGGCAAGAATGAAAGGTAGTTGTCCAAAACTCGTTCTTTTCCAATAGAATAACCATGGAAAAGGCAGGAGAGTGGTAAAGTTCTGTTTTCTCTAAGTCTGAAGGCTGCCCACACTGTGCCTGTGTGGTGCAGCTTGCATCTTCGCCTTTGGGAAGCTGCCGCTGGCCGATTCTCCGGGAGGCGAAGAAGCGGCTTCTTCGCACACAGAGCATTGTGGTGAGCGCAGGGAGCTCCTGAGAGCGGTTTGTGCCGAAAGAAGCCCGGGACCGGCACTTAGCTTCGGAGAGCTGCGTATCTGCGTCTTCTGCGTGTCTTGCCGCTCTACACTCAGCAAAAAGCTTTTCCACCATATCTTGCAAAGAGAAACTCTGCCAGGAAAGAAAACATCCAAAATCTTGTTCTAAAGCTTGCACGGAGGTCTGCAAAGAGTTTGGCAAGAATGAACGGTAGTTGTCCAAAACTCGTTCTTTTCCAATAGAATAACCATGGAAAAGGCAGGAGAGTGGTAAAGTTCTGTTTTCTCTAAGTCTGAAGGCTGCCCACACTGTGCCTGTGTGGTGCAGCTTGCATCTTCGCATTTGGGAAGCTGCCGCTCGCCGATTCTCCCGGAGGCGAAGAAGCGGCTTCTTCGCACACAGAGCATTGTGGCGAGCGCAGGGAGCTCCTGAGAGCGGTTTGTGCCGAAAGAAGCCCGGGACCGGCACTTAGCTTCGGAGAGCTGCGTATCTGCGTCTTCTGCGTGTCTTGCCGCTCTACACTCAGCAAAAAGCTTTTCCACCATATCTTGCAAAGAGAAACTCTGCCAGGAAAGAAAACATCCAAAATCTTGTTCTAAAGCTTGCACGGAGGTCTGCAAAGAGTTTGGCAAGAATGAAAGGTAGTTGTCCAAAACTCGTTCTTTTCCAATATAATAACCATGGAAAAGGCAGGAGAGTGGTAAAGTACTGTTTTCTCGAAGTCTGAAGGCTGCCCACACTGTGCCTGCATGGTGCGGCTTGCATCTTCGCCTTTGGGAAGCTGCCGCTCGCCGATTCTCCCGGAGGCGAAGAAGCGGCTTCTTCGCACACAGAGCATTGTGACGAGCGCAGGGAGCTCCTGAGAGCGGTTTGTGCCGAAAGAAGCCCGGGACCGGCACTTAGCTTCGGAGAGCTGCGTATCTGCGTCTTCTGCGTGTCTTGCCGCTCTACACTCAGCAAAAAGCTTTTCCAGCATATCTTGCAAAGAGAAACTCTGCCAGGAAAGAAAACATCCAAAATCTTGTTCTAAAGCTTGCACGGAGGTCTGCAAAGAGTTTGGCAAGAATGAAAGGTAGTTGTCCAAAACTCGTTCTTTTCCAATAGAATAACCATGGAAAAGGCAGGAGAGTGGTAAAGTTCTGTTTTCTCTAAGTCTGAAGGCTGCCCACACTGTGCCTGCATGGTGCGGCTTGCATCTTCGCCTTTGGGAAGCTGCCGCTCGCCGATTCTCCCGGAGGCGAAGAAGCGGCTTCTTCGCACACAGAGCATTGTGACGAGCGCAGGGAGCTCCTGAGAGTGGTTTGTGCCGAAAGAAGCCCGGGACCGGCACTTAGCTTCGGAGAGCTGCGTATCTGCGTCTTCTGCGTGTCTTGCCGCTCTACACTCAGCAAAAAGCTCTTCCAGCATATCTTGCAAAGAGAAACTCTGCCAGGAAAGAAAACATCCAAAATCTTGTTCTAAAGCTTGCACGGAGGTCTGCAAAGAGTTTGGCAAGAATGAAAGGTAGTTGTCCAAAACTCGTTCTTTTCCAATATAATAACCATGGAAAAGGCAGGAGAGTGGTAAAGTACTGTTTTCTCTAAGTCTGAAGGCTGCCCACACTGTGCCTGTGTGCTGCAGCTTGCATCTTCGCCTTTGGGAAGCTGCCGCTCGCCGATTCTCCCGCAGGCGAAGAAGCGGCTTCTTCGCACACAGAGCATTGTGGCGAGCGCAGGGAACTCCTGAGAGCGGTTTGTGCCGAAAGAAGCCCGGGACCGGCAGTTAGCTTCGGAGAGCTGCGTATCTGCGTCTTCTGCGTGTCTTGCCGCTCTACACTCAGCAAAAAGCTTTTCCAGCATATCTTGCAAAGAGAAACTCTGCCAGGAAAGAAAACATCCAAAATCTTGTTCTAAAGCTTGCACGGAGGTCTGCAAAGAGTTTGGCAAGAATGAAAGGTAGTTGTCCAAAACTCGTTCTTTTCCAATATAATAACCATGGAAAAGGCAGGAGAGTGGTAAAGTTCTGTTTTCTCTAAGTCTGAAGGCTGCCCACACTGTGCCTGCATGGTGCGGCTTGCATCTTCGCCTTTGGGAAGCTGCCGCTCGCCGATTCTCCCGGAGGCGAAGAAGCGGCTTCTTCGCACACAGAGCATTGTGGCGAGCGCAGGGAGCTCCTGAGAGCGGTTTGTGCCGAAAGAAGCCCGGGACCGGCACTTAGCTTCGGAGAGCTGCGTATCTGCGTCTTCTGCGTGTCTTGCCGCTCTACACTCAGCAAAAAGCTTTTCCAGCATATCTTGCAAAGAGAAACTCTGCCAGGAAAGAAAACATCCAAAATCTTGTTCTAAAGCTTGCACGGAGGTCTGCAAAGAGTTTGGCAAGAATGAAAGGTAGTTGTCCAAAACTAGTTCTTTTCCAAAATAATAACAATGGAAAAGGCAGGAGAGTGGTAAAGTTCTGTTTTCTCTAAGTCTGAAGGCTGCCCACACTGTGCCTGTGTGGTGCAGCTTGCATCTTCGGCTTTGGGAAGCTGCCGCTCGCCGATTCTCCTGGAGGCGAAGAAGCGGCTTCTTCGCACACAGAGCATTGTGGCGAGCGCAGGGAGCTCCTGAGAGCGGTTTGTGCCGAAAGAAGCCCGGGACCGGCACTTAGCTTCGGAGAGCTGCGTATCTGCGTCTTCTGCGTGTCTTGCCGCTCTACACTCAGCAAAAAGCTTTTCCAGCATATCTTGCAAAGAGAAACTCTGCCAGGAAAGAAAACATCCAAAATCTTGTTCTAAAGCTTGCACGGAGGTCTGCAAAGAGTTTGGCAAGAATGAAAGGTAGTTGTCCAAAACTCGTTCTTTTCCAATATAATAACAATGGAAAAGGCAGGAGAGTGGTAAAGTTCTGTTTTCTCTAAGTCTGAAGGCTGCCCACACTGTGCCTGTGTGGTGCGGCTTGCATCTTTGCCTTTGGGAAGCTGCCGCTCGCCGATTCTCCCGCAGGCGACGAAGCGGCTTCTTCGCACACAGAGCATTGTGACGAGCGCAGGGAGCTCCTGAGAGCGGTTTGTGCCGAAAGAAGCCCGGGACCGGCACTTAGCTTCGGAGAGCTGTGTATCTGCGTCTTCTGCGTGTCTTGCCGCTCTACACTCAGCAAAAAGCTTTTCCAGCATATCTTGCAAAGAGAAACTCTGCCAGGAAAGAAAACATCCAAAATCTTGTTCTAAAGCTTGCACGGAGGTCTGCAAAGAGTTTGGCAAGAATGAAAGGTAGTTGTCCAAAACTCGTTCTTTTCCAATATAATAACCATGGAAAAGGCAGGAGAGTGGTAAAGTACTGTTTTCTCTAAGTCTGAAGGCTGCCCACACTGTGCCTGTGTGGTGCAGCTTGCATCTTCGCCTTTGGGAAGCTGCCGCTCGCCGATTCTCCCGGAGGCGAAGAAGCGGCTTCTTCGCACACAGAGCATTGTGGCGAGCGCCGGGAGCTCCTGAGAGCGGTTTGTGCCGAAAGAAGCCCGGGACCGGCACTTAGCTTCGGAGAGCTGCGTATCTGCGTCTTCTGCGTGTCTTGCCGCTCTACACTCAGCAAAAAGCTTTTCCAGCATATCTTGCAAAGAGAAACTCTGCCAGGAAAGAAAACATCCAAAATCTTGTTCTAAAGCTTGCACGGAGGTCTGCAAAGAGTTTGGCAAGAATGGAAGGTAGTTGTCCAAAACTCGTTCTTTTCCAATATAATAACCATGGAAAAGGCAGGAGAGTGGTAAAGTTCTGTTTTCTCTAAGTCTGAAGGCTGCCCACACTGTGCCTGCATGGTGCGGCTTGCATCTTCGCCTTTGGGAAGCTGCCGCTCGCCGATTCTCCCGCAGGCGAAGAAGCGGCTTCTTCGCACACAGAGCATTGTGGCGAGCGCAGGGAGCTCCTGAGAGCGGTTTGTGCCAAAAGAAGCCCGGGACCGGCACTTAGCTTCGGAGAGCTGCGTATCTGCGTCTTCTGCGTGTCTTGCCGCTCTACACTCAGCAAAAAGCTTTTCCAGCATATCTTGCAAAGAGAAACTCTGCCAGGAAAGAAAACATCCAAAATCTTGTTCTAAAGCTTGCACGGAGGTCTGCAAAGAGTTTGGCAAGAATGAAAGGTAGTTGTCCAAAACTCGTTCTTTTCCAATAGAATAACCATGGAAAAGGCAGGAGAGTGGTAAAGTACTGTTTTCTCTAAGTCTGAAGGCTGCCCACACTGTGCCTGTGTGGTGCAGCTTGCATCTTCGCCTTTGGGAAGCTGCCGCTCGCCGATTCTCCCGCAGGCGAAGAAGCGGCTTCTTTACACACAGAGCATTGTGGCGAGCGCAGGGAGCTCCTGAGAGCGGTTTGTGCCGAAAGAAGCCCGGGACCGGCACTTAGCTTCGGAGAGCTGCGTATCTGCGTCTTCTGCGTGTCTTGCCGCTCTACACTCAGCAAAAAGCTTTTCCACCATATCTTGCAAAGAGAAACTCTGCCAGGAAAGAAAACATCCAAAATCTTGTTCTAAAGCTTGCACGGAGGTCTGCAAAGAGTTTGGCAAGAATGAAAGGTAGTTGTCCAAAACTCGTTCTTTTCCAATAGAATAACCATGGAAAAGGCAGGAGAGTGGTAAAGTACTGTTTTCTCTAAGTCTGAAGGCTGCCCACACTGTGCCTGTGTGGTGCGGCTTGCATCTTCACCTTTGGGAAGCTGTCGCTCGCCGATTCTCCTGCAGGCGAAGAAGCGGCTTCTTCGCACACAGAGCATTGTGGCGAGCGCAGGGAGCTCCTGAGAGCGGTTTGTGCCGAAAGAAGCCCGGGACCGGCACTTAGCTTGGAGAGCTGCGTATCTGCGTCTTCTGCGTGTCTTGCCGCTCTACACTCAGCAAAAAGCTTTTCCAGCATATCTTGCAAAGAGAAACTCTGCCAGGAAAGAAAACATCCAAAATCTTGTTCTAAAGCTTGCACGGAGGTCTGCAAAGAGTTTGGCAAGAATGAAAGGTAGTTGTCCAAAACTCGTTCTTTTCCAATATAATAACCATGGAAAAGGCAGGAGAGTGGTAAAGTACTGTTTTCTCTAAGTCTGAAGGCTGCCCACACTGTGCCTGTGTGGTGCAGCTTGCATCTTCGCCTTTGGGAAGCTGCCGCTCGCCGATTCTCCGGGAGGCGAAGAAGCGGCTTCTTCGCACACAGAGCATTGTGGCGAGCGCAGGGAGCTCCTGAGAGCGGTTTGTGCCGAAAGAAGCCCGGGACCGGCACTTAGCTTCGGAGAGCTGCGTATCTGCGTCTTCTGCGTGTCTTGCCGCTCTACACTCAGCAAAAAGCTTTTCCACCATATCTTGCAAAGAGAAACTCTGCCAGGAAAGAAAACATCCAAAATCTTGTTCTAAAGCTTGCACGGAGGTCTGCAAAGAGTTTGGCAAGAATGAAAGGTAGTTGTCCAAAACTCGTTCTTTTCCAATATAATAACCATGGAAAAGGCAGGAGAGTGGTAAAGTTCTGTTTTCTCTAAGTCTGAAGGCTGCCCACACTGTGCCTGTGTGCTGCAGCTTGCATCTTCGCCTTTGGGAAGCTGCCGCTCGCCGATTCTCCCGCAGGCGAAGAAGCGGCTTCTTCGCACACAGAGCATTGTGGCGAGCGCAGGGAGCTCCTGAGAGCGGTTTGTGCCGAAAGAAGCCCGGGACCGGCACTTAGCTTCGGAGAGCTGCGTATCTGCGTCTTCTGCGTGTCTTGCCGCTCTACACTCAGCAAAAAGCTTTTCCAGCATATCTTGCAAAGAGAAACTCTGCCAGGAAAGAAAACATCCAAAATCTTGTTCTAAAGCTTGCACGGAGGTCTGCAAAGAGTTTGGCAAGAATGAAAGGTAGTTGTCCAAAACTCGTTCTTTTCCAATATAATAACCATGGAAAAGGCAGGAGAGTGGTAAAGTTCTGTTTTCTCTAAGTCTGAAGGCTGCCCACACTGTGCCTGCATGGTGCGGCTTGCATCTTCGCCTTTGGGAAGCTGCCGCTCGCCGATTCTCCCGGAGGCGAAGAAGCGGCTTCTTCGCACACAGAGCATTGTGACGAGCGCAGGGAGCTCCTGAGAGCGGTTTGTGCCGAAAGAAGCCCGGGACCGGCACTTAGCTTCGGAGAGCTGCGTATCTGCGTCTTCTGCGTGTCTTGCCGCTCTACACTCAGCAAAAAGCTTTTCCACCATATCTTGCAAAGAGAAACTCTGCCAGGAAAGAAAACATCCAAAATCTTGTTCTAAAGCTTGCACGGAGGTCTGCAAAGAGTTTGGCAAGAATGAAAGGTAGTTGTCCAAAACTCGTTCTTTTCCAATATAATAACAATGGAAAAGGCAGGAGAGTGGTAAAGTTCTGTTTTCTCTAAGTCTGAAGGCTGCCCACACTGTGCCTGTGTGGTGCGGCTTGCATCTTCACCTTTGGGAAGCTGTCGCTCGCCGATTCTCCCGCAGGCGAAGAAGCGGCTTCTTCGCACACAGAGCATTGTGGCGAGCGCAGGGAGCTCCTGAGAGCGGTTTGTGCCGAAAGAAGCCCGGGACCGGCACTTAGCTTGGAGAGCTGCGTATCTGCGTCTTCTGCGTGTCTTGCCGCTCTACACTCAGCAAAAAGCTTTTCCAGCATATCTTGCAAAGAGAAACTCTGCCAGGAAAGAAAACATCCAAAATCTTGTTCTAAAGCTTGCACGGAGGTCTGCAAAGAGTTTGGCAAGAATGAAAGGTAGTTGTCCAAAACTCGTTCTTTTCCAATAGAATAACCATGGAAAAGGCAGGAGAGTGGTAAAGAACTGTTCTCTCTAAGTCTGAAGGCTGCCCACAATGTGCCTGTGTGGTGCGGCTTGCATCTTAACCTTTGGGAAGCTGTCGCTCGCCGATTCTCCCGGAGGCGAAGAAGCGGCTTCTTCGCACACAGAGCATTGTGACGAGCGCAGGGAGCTCCTGAGAGCGGTTTGTGCCGAAAGAAGCCCGGGACCAGCACTTAGCTTCGGAGAGCTGCATATCTGCGTCTTCTGCGTGTCTTGCCGCTCTACACTCAGCAAAAAGCTTTTCCAGCATATCTTGCAAAGAGAAACTCTGCCAGGAAAGAAAACATCCAAAATCTTGTTCTAAAGCTTGCACGGAGGTCTGCAAAGAGTTTGGCAAGAATGAAAGGTAGTTGTCCAAAACTCGTTCTTTTCCAATAGAATAACCATGGAAAAGGCAGGAGAGTGGTAAAGTTCTGTTTTCTCTAAGTCTGAAGGCTGCCCACACTGTGCCTGCATGGTGCGGCTTGCATCTTCGCCTTTGGGAAGCTGCCGCTCGCCGATTCTCCCGGAGGCGAAGAAGCGGCTTCTTCGCACACAGAGCATTGTGACGAGCGCAGGGAGCTCCTGAGAGCGGTTTGTGCCGAAAGAAGCCCGGGACCGGCACTTAGCTTCGGAGAGCTGCGTATCTGCGTCTTCTGCGTGTCTTGCCGCTCTACACTCAGCAAAAAGCTTTTCCAGCATATCTTGCAAAGAGAAACTCTGCCAGGAAAGAAAACATCCAAAATCTTGTTCTAAAGCTTGCACGGAGGTCTGCAAAGAGTTTGGCAAGAATGAAAGGTAGTTGTCCAAAACTCGTTCTTTTCCAATATAATAACCATGGAAAAGGCAGGAGAGTGGTAAAGTTCTGTTTTCTCTAAGTCTGAAGGCTGCCCACACTGTGCCTGTGTGCTGCAGCTTGCATCTTCGCCTTTGGGAAGCTGCCGCTCGCCGATTCTCCCGCAGGCGAAGAAGCGGCTTCTTCGCACACAGAGCATTGTGGCGAGCGCAGGGAGCTCCTGAGAGCGGTTTGTGCCGAAAGAAGCCCGGGACCGGCACTTAGCTTCGGAGAGCTGCGTATCTGCGTCTTCTGCGTGTCTTGCCGCTCTACACTCAGCAAAAAGCTTTTCCAGCATATCTTGCAAAGAGAAACTCTGCCAGGAAAGAAAACATCCAAAATCTTGTTCTAAAGCTTGCACGGAGGTCTGCAAAGAGTTTGGCAAGAATGAAAGGTAGTTGTCCAAAACTCGTTCTTTTCCAATATAATAACCATGGAAAAGGCAGGAGAGTGGTAAAGTTCTGTTTTCTCTAAGTCTGAAGGCTGCCCACACTGTGCCTGCATGGTGCGGCTTGCATCTTCGCCTTTGGGAAGCTGCCGCTCGCCGATTCTCCCGGAGGCGAAGAAGCGGCTTCTTCGCACACAGAGCATTGTGACGAGCGCAGGGAGCTCCTGAGAGTGGTTTGTGCCGAAAGAAGCCCGGGACCGGCACTTAGCTTCGGAGAGCTGCGTATCTGCGTCTTCTGCGTGTCTTGCCGCTCTACACTCAGCAAAAAGCTTTTCCAGCATATCTTGCAAAGAGAAACTCTGCCAGGAAAGAAAACATCCAAAATCTTGTTCTAAAGCTTGCACGGAGGTCTGCAAAGAGTTTGGCAAGAATGAAAGGTAGTTGTCCAAAACTCGTTCTTTTCCAATATAATAACCATGGAAAAGGCAGGAGAGTGGTAAAGTTCTGTTTTCTCTAAGTCTGAAGGCTGCCCACACTGTGCCTGTGTGCTGCAGCTTGCATCTTCGCCTTTGGGAAGCTGCCGCTCGCCGATTCTCCCGCAGGCGAAGAAGCGGCTTCTTCGCACACAGAGCATTGTGGCGAGCGCAGGGAGCTCCTGAGAGCGGTTTGTGCCGAAAGAAGCCCGGGACCGGCACTTAGCTTCGGAGAGCTGCATATCTGCGTCTTCTGCGTGTCTTGCCGCTCTACACTCAGCAAAAAGCTTTTCCAGCATATCTTGCAAAGAGAAACTCTGCCAGGAAAGAAAACATCCAAAATCTTGTTCTAAAGCTTGCACGGAGGTCTGCAAAGAGTTTGGCAAGAATGAAAGGTAGTTGTCCAAAACTCGTTCTTTTCCAATATAATAACCATGGAAAAGGCAGGAGAGTGGTAAAGTTCTGTTTTCTCTAAGTCTGAAGGCTGCCCACACTGTGCCTGCATGGTGCGGCTTGCATCTTCGCCTTTGGGAAGCTGCCGCTCGCCGATTCTCCCGGAGGCGAAGAAGCGGCTTCTTCGCACACAGAGCATTGTGACGAGCGCAGGGAGCTCCTGAGAGTGGTTTGTGCCGAAAGAAGCCCGGGACCGGCACTTAGCTTCGGAGAGCTGCGTATCTGCGTCTTCTGCGTGTCTTGCCGCTCTACACTCAGCAAAAAGCTTTTCCACCATATCTTGCAAAGAGAAACTCTGCCAGGAAAGAAAACATCCAAAATCTTGTTCTAAAGCTTGCACGGAGGTCTGCAAAGAGTTTGGCAAGAATGAAAGGTAGTTGTCCAAAACTCGTTCTTTTCCAATATAATAACAATGGAAAAGGCAGGAGAGTGGTAAAGTTCTGTTTTCTCTAAGTCTGAAGGCTGCCCACACTGTGCCTGTGTGGTGCGGCTTGCATCTTCGCCTTTGGGAAGCTGTCGCTCGCCGATTCTCCCGCAGGCGAAGAAGCGGCTTCTTCGCACACAGAGCATTGTGGCGAGCGCAGGGAGCTCCTGAGAGCGGTTTGTGCCGAAAGAAGCCCGGGACCGGCACTTAGCTTGGAGAGCTGCGTATCTGCGTCTTCTGCGTGTCTTGCCGCTCTACACTCAGCAAAAAGCTTTTCCAGCATATCTTGCAAAGAGAAACTCTGCCAGGAAAGAAAACATCCAAAATCTTGTTCTAAAGCTTGCACGGAGGTCTGCAAAGAGTTTGGCAAGAATGAAAGGTAGTTGTCCAAAACTCGTTCTTTTCCAATATAATAACCATGGAAAAGGCAGGAGAGTGGTAAAGAACTGTTCTCTCTAAGTCTGAAGGCTGCCCACAATGTGCCTGTGTGGTGCGGCTTGCATCTTAACCTTTGGGAAGCTGTCGCTCGCCGATTCTCCCGCAGGCGAAGAAGCGGCTTCTTCGCACACAGAGCATTGTGGCGAGCGCAGGGAGCTCCTGAGAGCGGTTTGTGCTGAAACAAGCCCGGGACCGGCACTTAGCTTCGGAGAGCTGCATATCTGCGTCTTCTGCGTGTCTTGCCGCTCTACACTCAGCAAAAAGCTTTTCCACCATATCTTGCAAAGAGAAACTCTGCCAGGAAAGAAAACATCCAAAATCTTGTTCTAAAGCTTGCACGGAGGTCTGCAAAGAGTTTGGCAAGAATGAAAGGTAGTTGTCCAAAACTCGTTCTTTTCCAATATAATAACCATGGAAAAGGCAGGAGAGTGGTAAAGTTCTGTTTTCTCTAAGTCTGAAGGCTGCCCACACTGTGCCTGCATGGTGCGGCTTGCATCTTCGCCTTTGGGAAGCTGCCGCTCGCCGATTCTCCCGCAGGCGAAGAAGCGGCTTCTTCGCACACAGAGCATTGTGGCGAGCGCAGGGAGCTCCTGAGAGCGGTTTGTGCCGAAAGAAGCCCGGGACCGGCACTTAGCTTGGAGAGCTGCGTATCTGCGTCTTCTGCGTGTCTTGCCGCTCTACACTCAGCAAAAAGCTTTTCCACCATATCTTGCAAAGAGAAACTCTGCCAGGAAAGAAAACATCCAAAATCTTGTTCTAAAGCTTGCACGGAGGTCTGCAAAGAGTTTGGCAAGAATGAAAGGTAGTTGTCCAAAACTCGTTCTTTTCCAATATAATAACCATGGAAAAGGCAGGAGAGTGGTAAAGAACTGTTCTCTCTAAGTCTGAAGGCTGCCCACAATGTGCCTGTGTGGTGCGGCTTGCATCTTAACCTTTGGGAAGCTGTCGCTCGCCGATTCTCCCGCAGGCGAAGAAGCGGCTTCTTCGCACACAGAGCATTGTGGCGAGCGCAGGGAGCTCCTGAGAGCGGTTTGTGCTGAAACAAGCCCGGGACCGGCACTTAGCTTCGGAGAGCTGCATATCTGCGTCTTCTGCGTGTCTTGCCGCTCTACACTCAGCAAAAAGCTTTTCCACCATATCTTGCAAAGAGAAACTCTGCCAGGAAAGAAAACATCCAAAATCTTGTTCTAAAGCTTGCACGGAGGTCTGCAAAGAGTTTGGCAAGAATGAAAGGTAGTTGTCCAAAACTCGTTCTTTTCCAATATAATAACCATGGAAAAGGCAGGAGAGTGGTAAAGTACTGTTTTCTCTAAGTCTGAAGGCTGCCCACACTGTGCCTGTGTGGTGCGGCTTGCATCTTCACCTTTGGGAAGCTGTCGCTCGCCGATTCTCCCGCAGGCGAAGAAGCGGCTTCTTCGCACACAGAGCATTGTGGCGAGCGCAGGGAGCTCCTGAGAGCGGTTTGTGCCGAAAGAAGCCCGGGACCGGCACTTAGCTTGGAGAGCTGCGTATCTGCGTCTTCTGCGTGTCTTGCCGCTCTACACTCAGCAAAAAGCTTTTCCAGCATATCTTGCAAAGAGAAACTCTGCCAGGAAAGAAAACATCCAAAATCTTGTTCTAAAGCTTGCACGGAGGTCTGCAAAGAGTTTGGCAAGAATGAAAGGTAGTTGTCCAAAACTCGTTCTTTTCCAATAGAATAACCATGGAAAAGGCAGGAGAGTGGTAAAGTACTGTTTTCTCTAAGTCTGAAGGCTGCCCACACTGTGCCTGTGTGGTGCAGCTTGCATCTTCGCCTTTGGGAAGCTGCCGCTCGCCGATTCTCCGGGAGGCGAAGAAGCGGCTTCTTCGCACACAGAGCATTGTGGCGAGCGCAGGGAGCTCCTGAGAGCGGTTTGTGCCGAAAGAAGCCCGGGACCGGCACTTAGCTTCGGAGTGCTGCGTATCTGCGTCTTCTGCGTGTCTTGCCGCTCTACACTCAGCAAAAAGCTTTTCCACCATATCTTGCAAAGAGAAACTCTGCCAGGAAAGAAAACATCCAAAATCTTGTTCTAAAGCTTGCACGGAGGTCTGCAAAGAGTTTGGCAAGAATGAAAGGTAGTTGTCCAAAACTCGTTCTTTTCCAATATAATAACAATGGAAAAGGCAGGAGAGTGGTAAAGTTCTGTTTTCTCTAAGTCTGAAGGCTGCCCACACTGTGCCTGTGTGGTGCGGCTTGCATCTTCACCTTTGGGAAGCTGTCGCTCGCCGATTCTCCCGCAGGCGAAGAAGCGGCTTCTTCGCACACAGAGCATTGTGGCGAGCGCAGGGAGCTCCTGAGAGCGGTTTGTGCCGAAAGAAGCCCGGGACCGGCACTTAGCTTGGAGAGCTGCGTATCTGCGTCTTCTGCGTGTCTTGCCGCTCTACACTCAGCAAAAAGCTTTTCCAGCATATCTTGCAAAGAGAAACTCTGCCAGGAAAGAAAACATCCAAAATCTTGTTCTAAAGCTTGCACGGAGGTCTGCAAAGAGTTTGGCAAGAATGAAAGGTAGTTGTCCAAAACTCGTTCTTTTCCAATATAATAACCATGGAAAAGGCAGGAGAGTGGTAAAGAACTGTTCTCTCTAAGTCTGAAGGCTGCCCACAATGTGCCTGTGTGGTGCGGCTTGCATCTTAACCTTTGGGAAGCTGTCGCTCGCCGATTCTCCCGGAGGCGAAGAAGCGGCTTCTTCGCACACAGAGCATTGTGACGAGCGCAGGGAGCTCCTGAGAGCGGTTTGTGCCGAAAGAAGCCCGGGACCAGCACTTAGCTTCGGAGAGCTGCATATCTGCGTCTTCTGCGTGTCTTGCCGCTCTACACTCAGCAAAAAGCTTTTCCAGCATATCTTGCAAAGAGAAACTCTGCCAGGAAAGAAAACATCCAAAATCTTGTTCTAAAGCTTGCACGGAGGTCTGCAAAGAGTTTGGCAAGAATGAAAGGTAGTTGTCCAAAACTCGTTCTTTTCCAATAGAATAACCATGGAAAAGGCAGGAGAGTGGTAAAGTTCTGTTTTCTCTAAGTCTGAAGGCTGCACACACTGTGCCTGCATGGTGCGGCTTGCATCTTCGCCTTTGGGAAGCTGCCGCTCGCCGATTCTCCCGGAGGCGAAGAAGCGGCTTCTTCGCACACAGAGCATTGTGACGAGCGCAGGGAGCTCCTGAGAGCGGTTTGTGCCGAAAGAAGCCCGGGACCAGCACTTAGCTTCGGAGAGCTGCGTATCTGCGTCTTCTGCGTGTCTTGCCGCTCTACACTCAGCAAAAAGCTTTTCCAGCATATCTTGCAAAGAGAAACTCTGCCAGGAAAGAAAACATCCAAAATCTTGTTCTAAAGCTTGCACGGAGGTCTGCAAAGAGTTTGGCAAGAATGAAAGGTAGTTGTCCAAAACTCGTTCTTTTCCAATATAATAACCATGGAAAAGGCAGGAGAGTGGTAAAGTTCTGTTTTCTCTAAGTCTGAAGGCTGCCCACACTGTGCCTGTGTGGTGCAGCTTGCATCTTCGCCTTTGGGAAGCTGCCGCTCGCCGATTCTCCCGCAGGCGAAGAAGCGGCTTCTTCGCACACAGAGCATTGTGGCGAGCGCAGGGAGCTCCTGAGAGCGGTTTGTGCCGAAAGAAGCCCGGGACCGGCACTTAGCTTTGGAGAGCTGCGTATCTGCGTCTTCTGCGTGTCTTGCCGCTCTACACTCAGCAAAAAGCTTTTCCAGCATATCTTGCAAAGAGAAACTCTGCCAGGAAAGAAAACATCCAAAATCTTGTTCTAAAGCTTGCACGGAGGTCTGCAAAGAGTTTGGCAAGAATGAAAGGTAGTTGTCCAAAACTCGTTCTTTTCCAATATAATAACCATGGAAAAGGCAGGAGAGTGGTAAAGTTCTGTTTTCTCTAAGTCTGAAGGCTGCCCACACTGTGCCTGCATGGTGCGGCTTGCATCTTCGCCTTTGGGAAGCTGCCGCTCGCCGATTCTCCCGGAGGCGAAGAAGCGGCTTCTTCGCACACAGAGCATTGTGACGAGCGCAGGGAGCTCCTGAGAGTGGTTTGTGCCGAAAGAAGCCCGGGACCGGCACTTAGCTTCGGAGAGCTGCGTATCTGCGTCTTCTGCGTGTCTTGCCGCTCTACACTCAGCAAAAAGCTTTTCCAGCATATCTTGCAAAGAGAAACTCTGCCAGGAAAGAAAACCTCCAAAATCTTGTTCTAAAGCTTGCACGGAGGTCTGCAAAGAGTTTGGCAAGAATGAACGGTAGTTGTCCAAAACTCGTTCTTTTCCAATATAATAACCATGGAAAAGGCAGGAGAGTGGTAAAGTTCTGTTTTCTCTAAGTCTGAAGGCTGCCCACACTGTGCCTGTGTGCTGCAGCTTGCATCTTCGCCTTTGGGAAGCTGCCGCTCGCCGATTCTCCCGCAGGCGAAGAAGCGGCTTCTTCGCACACAGAGCATTGTGGCGAGCGCAGGGAGCTCCTGAGAGCGGTTTGTGCCGAAAGAAGCCCGGGACCGGCACTTAGCTTCGGAGAGCTGCATATCTGCGTCTTCTGCGTGTCTTGCCGCTCTACACTCAGCAAAAAGCTTTTCCAGCATATCTTGCAAAGAGAAACTCTGCCAGGAAAGAAAACATCCAAAATCTTGTTCTAAAGCTTGCACGGAGGTCTGCAAAGAGTTTGGCAAGAATGAAAGGTAGTTGTCCAAAACTCGTTCTTTTCCAATATAATAACCATGGAAAAGGCAGGAGAGTGGTAAAGTTCTGTTTTCTCTAAGTCTGAAGGCTGCCCACACTGTGCCTGCATGGTGCGGCTTGCATCTTCGCCTTTGGGAAGCTGCCGCTCGCCGATTCTCCCGGAGGCGAAGAAGCGGCTTCTTCGCACACAGAGCATTGTGACGAGCGCAGGGAGCTCCTGAGAGTGGTTTGTGCCGAAAGAAGCCCGGGACCGGCACTTAGCTTCGGAGAGCTGCGTATCTGCGTCTTCTGCGTGTCTTGCCGCTCTACACTCAGCAAAAAGCTTTTCCACCATATCTTGCAAAGAGAAACTCTGCCAGGAAAGAAAACATCCAAAATCTTGTTCTAAAGCTTGCACGGAGGTCTGCAAAGAGTTTGGCAAGAATGAAAGGTAGTTGTCCAAAACTCGTTCTTTTCCAATATAATAACAATGGAAAAGGCAGGAGAGTGGTAAAGTTCTGTTTTCTCTAAGTCTGAAGGCTGCCCACACTGTGCCTGTGTGGTGCGGCTTGCATCTTCACCTTTGGGAAGCTGTCGCTCGCCGATTCTCCCGCAGGCGAAGAAGCGGCTTCTTCGCACACAGAGCATTGTGGCGAGCGCAGGGAGCTCCTGAGAGCGGTTTGTGCCGAAAGAAGCCCGGGACCGGCACTTAGCTTGGAGAGCTGCGTATCTGCGTCTTCTGCGTGTCTTGCCGCTCTACACTCAGCAAAAAGCTTTTCCAGCATATCTTGCAAAGAGAAACTCTGCCAGGAAAGAAAACATCCAAAATCTTGTTCTAAAGCTTGCACGGAGGTCTGCAAAGAGTTTGGCAAGAATGAAAGGTAGTTGTCCAAAACTCGTTCTTTTCCAATATAATAACCATGGAAAAGGCAGGAGAGTGGTAAAGAACTGTTCTCTCTAAGTCTGAAGGCTGCCCACAATGTGCCTGTGTGGTGCGGCTTGCATCTTAACCTTTGGGAAGCTGTCGCTCGCCGATTCTCCCGCAGGCGAAGAAGCGGCTTCTTCGCACACAGAGCATTGTGGCGAGCGCAGGGAGCTCCTGAGAGCGGTTTGTGCTGAAACAAGCCCGGGACCGGCACTTAGCTTCGGAGAGCTGCATATCTGCGTCTTCTGCGTGTCTTGCCGCTCTACACTCAGCAAAAAGCTTTTCCACCATATCTTGCAAAGAGAAACTCTGCCAGGAAAGAAAACATCCAAAATCTTGTTCTAAAGCTTGCACGGAGGTCTGCAAAGAGTTTGGCAAGAATGAAAGGTAGTTGTCCAAAACTCGTTCTTTTCCAATAGAATAACCATGGAAAAGGCAGGAGAGTGGTAAAGTTCTGTTTTCTCTAAGTCTGAAGGCTGCCCACACTGTGCCTGCATGGTGCGGCTTGCATCTTCGCCTTTGGGAAGCTGCCGCTCGCCGATTCTCCCGCAGGCGAAGAAGCGGCTTCTTCGCACACAGAGCATTGTGGCGAGCGCAGGGAGCTCCTGAGAGCGGTTTGTGCCGAAAGAAGCCCGGGACCGGCACTTAGCTTCGGAGAGCTGCGTATCTGCGTCTTCTGCGTGTCTTGCCGCTCTACACTCAGCAAAAAGCTTTTCCACCATATCTTGCAAAGAGAAACTCTGCCAGGAAAGAAAACATCCAAAATCTTGTTCTAAAGCTTGCACGGAGGTCTGCAAAGAGTTTGGCAAGAATGAAAGGTAGTTGTCCAAAACTCGTTCTTTTCCAATATAATAACCATGGAAAAGGCAGGAGAGTGGTAAAGTTCTGTTTTCTCTAAGTCTGAAGGCTGCCCACACTGTGCCTGCATGGTGCGGCTTGCATCTTCGCCTTTGGGAAGCTGCCGCTCGCCGATTCTCCCGCAGGCGAAGAAGCGGCTTCTTCGCACACAGAGCATTGTGGCGAGCGCAGGGAGCTCCTGAGAGCGGTTTGTGCCGAAAGAAGCCCGGGACCGGCACTTAGCTTGGAGAGCTGCGTATCTGCGTCTTCTGCGTGTCTTGCCGCTCTACACTCAGCAAAAAGCTTTTCCACCATATCTTGCAAAGAGAAACTCTGCCAGGAAAGAAAACATCCAAAATCTTGTTCTAAAGCTTGCACGGAGGTCTGCAAAGAGTTTGGCAAGAATGAAAGGTAGTTGTCCAAAACTCGTTCTTTTCCAATATAATAACCATGGAAAAGGCAGGAGAGTGGTAAAGAACTGTTCTCTCTAAGTCTGAAGGCTGCCCACAATGTGCCTGTGTGGTGCGGCTTGCATCTTAACCTTTGGGAAGCTGTCGCTCGCCGATTCTCCCGCAGGCGAAGAAGCGGCTTCTTCGCACACAGAGCATTGTGGCGAGCGCAGGGAGCTCCTGAGAGCGGTTTGTGCTGAAACAAGCCCGGGACCGGCACTTAGCTTCGGAGAGCTGCGTATCTGCGTCTTCTGCGTGTCTTGCCGCTCTACACTCAGCAAAAAGCTTTTCCAGCATATCTTGCAAAGAGAAACTCTGCCAGGAAAGAAAACATCCAAAATCTTGTTCTAAAGCTTGCACGGAGGTCTGCAAAGAGTTTGGCAAGAATGAAAGGTAGTTGTCCAAAACTCGTTCTTTTCCAATATAATAACCATGGAAAAGGCAGGAGAGTGATAAAGAACTGTTCTCTCTAAGTCTGAAGGCTGCCCACAATGTGCCTGTGTGGTGCGGCTTGCATCTTAACCTTTGGGAAGCTGTCGCTCGCCGATTCTCCCGCAGGCGAAGAAGCGGCTTCTTCGCACACAGAGCATTGTGGCGAGCGCAGGGAGCTCCTGAGAGCGGTTTGTGCTGAAACAAGCCCGGGACCGGCACTTAGCTTCGGAGAGCTGCATATCTGCGTCTTCTGCGTGTCTTGCCGCTCTACACTCAGCAAAAAGCTTTTCCACCATATCTTGCAAAGAGAAACTCTGCCAGGAAAGAAAACATCCAAAATCTTGTTCTAAAGCTTGCACGGAGGTCTGCAAAGAGTTTGGCAAGAATGAAAGGTAGTTGTCCAAAACTCGTTCTTTTCCAATAGAATAACCATGGAAAAGGCAGGAGAGTGGTAAAGTTCTGTTTTCTCTAAGTCTGAAGGCTGCCCACACTGTGCCTGCATGGTGCGGCTTGCATCTTCGCCTTTGGGAAGCTGCCGCTCGCCGATTCTCCCGCAGGCGAAGAAGCGGCTTCTTCGCACACAGAGCATTGTGGCGAGCGCAGGGAGCTCCTGAGAGCGGTTTGTGCCGAAAGAAGCCCGGGACCGGCACTTAGCTTCGGAGAGCTGCGTATCTGCGTCTTCTGCGTGTCTTGCCGCTCTACACTCAGCAAAAAGCTTTTCCACCATATCTTGCAAAGAGAAACTCTGCCAGGAAAGAAAACATCCAAAATCTTGTTCTAAAGCTTGCACGGAGGTCTGCAAAGAGTTTGGCAAGAATGAAAGGTAGTTGTCCAAAACTCGTTCTTTTCCAATATAATAACCATGGAAAAGGCAGGAGAGTGGTAAAGTTCTGTTTTCTCTAAGTCTGAAGGCTGCCCACACTGTGCCTGCATGGTGCGGCTTGCATCTTCGCCTTTGGGAAGCTGCCGCTCGCCGATTCTCCCGCAGGCGAAGAAGCGGCTTCTTCGCACACAGAGCATTGTGGCGAGCGCAGGGAGCTCCTGAGAGCGGTTTGTGCCGAAAGAAGCCCGGGACCGGCACTTAGCTTGGAGAGCTGCGTATCTGCGTCTTCTGCGTGTCTTGCCGCTCTACACTCAGCAAAAAGCTTTTCCACCATATCTTGCAAAGAGAAACTCTGCCAGGAAAGAAAACATCCAAAATCTTGTTCTAAAGCTTGCACGGAGGTCTGCAAAGAGTTTGGCAAGAATGAAAGGTAGTTGTCCAAAACTCGTTCTTTTCCAATATAATAACCATGGAAAAGGCAGGAGAGTGGTAAAGAACTGTTCTCTCTAAGTCTGAAGGCTGCCTACAATGTGCCTGTGTGGTGCGGCTTGCATCTTAACCTTTGGGAAGCTGTCGCTCGCCGATTCTCCCGCAGGCGAAGAAGCGGCTTCTTCGCACACAGAGCATTGTGGCGAGCGCAGGGAGCTCCTGAGAGCGGTTTGTGCTGAAACAAGCCCGGGACCGGCACTTAGCTTCGGAGAGCTGCATATCTGCGTCTTCTGCGTGTCTTGCCGCTCTACACTCAGCAAAAAGCTTTTCCACCATATCTTGCAAAGAGAAACTCTGCCAGGAAAGAAAACATCCAAAATCTTGTTCTAAAGCTTGCACGGAGGTCTGCAAAGAGTTTGGCAAGAATGAAAGGTAGTTGTCCAAAACTCGTTCTTTTCCAATATAATAACCATGGAAAAGGCAGGAGAGTGGTAAAGTTCTGTTTTCTCTAAGTCTGAAGGCTGCCCACACTGTGCCTGCATGGTGCGGCTTGCATCTTCGCCTTTGGGAAGCTGCCGCTCGCCGATTCTCCCGGAGGCGAAGAAGCAGCTTCTTTGCACACAGAGCATTGTGGCGAGCGCAGGGAGCTCCTGAGAGCGGTTTGTGCCGAAAGAAGCCCGGGACCGGCACTTAGCTTCGGAGAGCTGCGTATCTGCGTCTTCTGCGTGTCTTGCCGCTCTACACTCAGCAAAAAGCTTTTCCAGCATATCTTGCAAAGAGAAACTCTGCCAGGAAAGAAAACATCCAAAATCTTGTTCTAAAGCTTGCACGGAGGTCTGCAAAGAGTTTGGCAAGAATGAAAGGTAGTTGTCCAAAACTCGTTCTTTTCCAATATAATAACCATGGAAAAGGCAGGAGAGTGGTAAAGTTCTGTTTTCTCTAAGTCTGAAGGCTGCCCACACTGTGCCTGTGTGGTGCAGCTTGCATCTTCGCCTTTGGGAAGCTGCCGCTCGCCGATTCTCCCGCAGGCGAAGAAGCGGCTTCTTCGCACACAGAGCATTGTGGCGAGCGCAGGGAGCTCCTGAGAGCGGTTTGTGCCGAAAGAAGCCCGGGACCGGCACTTAGCTTCGGAGAGCTGCGTATCTGCGTCTTCTGCGTGTCTTGCCGCTCTACACTCAGCAAAAAGCTTTTCCAGCATATCTTGCAAAGAGAAACTCTGCCAGGAAAGAAAACATCCAAAATCTTGTTCTAAAGCTTGCACGGAGGTCTGCAAAGAGTTTGGCAAGAATGAAAGGTAGTTGTCCAAAACTCGTTCTTTTCCAATAGAATAACCATGGAAAAGGCAGGAGAGTGGTAAAGTACTGTTTTCTCTAAGTCTGAAGGCTGCCCACACTGTGCCTGTGTGGTGCAGCTTGCATCTTCGCCTTTGGGAAGCTGCCGCTCGCCGATTCTCCGGGAGGCGAAGAAGCGGCTTCTTCGCACACAGAGCATTGTGGCGAGCGCAGGGAGCTCCTGAGAGCGGTTTGTGCCGAAAGAAGCCCGGGACCGGCACTTAGCTTCAGAGAGCTGCGTATCTGCGTCTTCTGCGTGTCTTGCCGCTCTACACTCAGCAAAAAGCTTTTCCACCATATCTTGCAAAGAGAAACTCTGCCAGGAAAGAAAACATCCAAAATCTTGTTCTAAAGCTTGCACGGAGGTCTGCAAAGAGTTTGGCAAGAATGAAAGGTAGTTGTCCAAAACTCGTTCTTTTCCAATATAATAACCATGGAAAAGGCAGGAGAGTGGTAAAGTTCTGTTTTCTCTAAGTCTGAAGGCTGCCCACACTGTGCCTGCATGGTGCGGCTTGCATCTTCGCCTTTGGGAAGCTGCCGCTCGCCGATTCTCCCGGAGGCGAAGAAGCGGCTTCTTTGCACACAGAGCATTGTGGCGAGCGCAGGGAGCTCCTGAGAGCGGTTTGTGCCGAAAGAAGCCCGGGACCGGCACTTAGCTTCGGAGAGCTGCGTATCTGCGTCTTCTGCGTGTCTTGCCGCTCTACACTCAGCAAAAAGCTTTTCCAGCATATCTTGCAAAGAGAAACTCTGCCAGGAAAGAAAACATCCAAAATCTTGTTCTAAAGCTTGCACGGAGGTCTGCAAAGAGTTTGGCAAGAATGAAAGGTAGTTGTCCAAAACTCGTTCTTTTCCAATATAATAACCATGGAAAAGGCAGGAGAGTGGTAAAGTTCTGTTTTCTCTAAGTCTGAATGCTGCCCACACTGTGCCTGTGTGGTGCAGCTTGCATCTTCGCCTTTGGGAAGCTGCCGCTCGCCGATTCTCCCGGAGGCGAAGAAGCGGCTTCATCGCACACAGAGCATTGTGGCGAGCGCAGGGAGCTCCTGAGAGCGGTTTGTGCTGAAAGAAGCCCGGGACCGGCACTTAGCTTCGGAGAGCTGCGTATCTGCGTCTTCTGCGTGTCTTGCCGCTCTACACTCAGCAAAAAGCTTTTCCACCATATCTTGCAAAGAGAAACTCTGCCAGGAAAGAAAACATCCAAAATCTTGTTCTAAAGCTTGCACGGAGGTCTGCAAAGAGTTTGGCAAGAATGAAAGGTAGTTGTCCAAAACTCGTTCTTTTCCAATATAATAACCATGGAAAAGGCAGGAGAGTGGTAAAGAACTGTTCTCTCTAAGTCTGAAGGCTGCCCACACTGTGCCTGTGTGGTGCGGCTTGCATCTTAACCTTTGGGAAGCTGTCGCTCGCCGATTCTCCCGCAGGCGAAGAAGCGGCTTCTTCGCACACAGAGCATTGTGGCGAGCGCAGGGAGCTCCTGAGAGCGGTTTGTGCCGAAAGAAGCCCGGGACCGGCACTTAGCTTGGAGAGCTGCGTATCTGCGTCTTCTGCGTGTCTTGCCGCTCTACACTCAGCAAAAAGCTTTTTCAGCATATCTTGCAAAGAGAAACTCTGCCAGGAAAGAAAACATCCAAAATCTTGTTCTAAAGCTTGCACGGAGGTCTGCAAAGAGTTTGGCAAGAATGAAAGGTAGTTGTCCAAAACTCGTTCTTTTCCAATATAATAACCATGGAAAAGGCAGGAGAGTGGTAAAGTTCTGTTTTCTCTAAGTCTGAATGCTGCCCACACTGTGCCTGTGTGGTGCAGCTTGCATCTTCGCCTTTGGGAAGCTGCCGCTCGCCGATTCTCCCGGAGGCGAAGAAGCGGCTTCTTCGCACACAGAGCATTGTGGCGAGCGCAGGGAGCTCCTGAGAGCGGTTTGTGCCGAAAGAAGCCCGGGACCGGCACTTAGCTTCGGAGAGCTGCGTATCTGCGTCTTCTGCGTGTCTTGCCGCTCTACACTCAGCAAAAAGCTTTTCCACCATATCTTGCAAAGAGAAACTCTGCCAGGAAAGAAAACATCCAAAATCTTGTTCTAAAGCTTGCACGGAGGTCTGCAAAGAGTTTGGCAAGAATGAAAGGTAGTTGTCCAAAACTCGTTCTTTTCCAATAGAATAACCATGGAAAAGGCAGGAGAGTGGTAAAGTTCTGTTTTCTCTAAGTCTGAAGGCTGCCCACACTGTGCCTGCATGGTGCGGCTTGCATCTTCGCCTTTGGGAAGCTGCCGCTCGCCGATTCTCCCGGAGGCGAAGAAGCGGCTTCTTCGCACACAGAGCATTGTGACGAGCGCAGGGAGCTCCTGAGAGCGGTTTGTGCCGAAAGAAGGCCGGGACCGGCACTTAGCTTCGGAGAGCTGCGTATCTGCGTCTTCTGCGTGTCTTGCCGCTCTACACTCAGCAAAAAGCTTTTCCAGCATATCTTGCAAAGAGAAACTCTGCCAGGAAAGAAAACATCCAAAATCTTGTTCTAAAGCTTGCACGGAGGTCTGCAAAGAGTTTGGCAAGAATGAAAGGTAGTTGTCCAAAACTCGTTCTTTTCCAATATAATAACCATGGAAAAGGCAGGAGAGTGGTAAAGTACTGTTTTCTCTAAGTCTGAAGGCTGCCCACACTGTGCCTGTGTGGTGCGGCTTGCATCTTCACCTTTGGGAAGCTGTCGCTCGCCGATTCTCCCGGAGGCGAAGAAGAGGCTTCTTCGCACACAGAGCATTGTGGCGAGCGCAGGGAGCTCCTGAGAGCGGTTTGTGCCGAAAGAAGCCCGGGACCGGCACTTAGCTTGGAGAGCTGCGTATCTGTGTCTTCTGCGTGTCTTGCCGCTCTACACTCAGCAAAAAGCTTTTCCAGCATATCTTGCAAAGAGAAACTCTGCCAGGAAAGAAAACATCCAAAATCTTGTTCTAAAGCTTGCACGGAGGTCTGCAAAGAGTTTGGCAAGAATGAAAGGTAGTTGTCCAAAACTCGTTCTTTTCCAATATAATAACCATGGAAAAGGCAGGAGAGTGGTAAAGAACTGTTCTCTCTAAGTCTGAAGGCTGCCCACACTGTGCCTGTGTGGTGCGGCTTGCATCTTAACCTTTGGGAAGCTGTCGCTCGCCGATTCTCCCGCAGGCGAAGAAGCGGCTTCTTCGCACACAGAGCATTGTGGCGAGCGCAGGGAGCTCCTGAGAGCGTTTGTGCCGAAAGAAGCCCGGGACCGGCACTTAGATTGGAGAGCTGCGTATCTGCGTCTTCTGCGTGTCTTGCCGCTCTACACTCAGCAAAAAGCTTTTCCAGCATATCTTGCAAAGAGAAACTCTGCCAGGAAAGAAAACATCCAAAATCTTGTTCTAAAGCTTGCACGGAGGTCTGCAAAGAGTTTGGCAAGAATGAAAGGTAGTTGTCCAAAACTCGTTCTTTTCCAATATAATAACCATGGAAAAGGCAGGAGAGTGGTAAAGTTCTGTTTTCTCTAAGTCTGAAGGCTGCCCACACTGTGCCTGCATGGTGCGGCTTGCATCTTCGCCTTTGGGAAGCTGCCGCTCGCCGATTCTCCCGGAGGCGAAGAAGCGGCTTCTTCGCACACAGAGCATTGTGGCGAGCGCAGGGAGCTCCTGAGAGCGGTTTGTGCCGAAAGAAGCCCGGGACCGGCACTTAGCTTCGGAGAGCTGCGTATCTGCGTCTTCTGCGTGTCTTGCCGCTCTACACTCAGCAAAAAGCTTTTCCAGCATATCTTGCAAAGAGAAACTCTGCCAGGAAAGAAAACATCCAAAATCTTGTTCTAAAGCTTGCACGGAGGTCTGCAAAGAGTTTGGCAAGAATGAAAGGTAGTTGTCCAAAACTCGTTCTTTTCCAATAGAATAACCATGGAAAAGGCAGGAGAGTGGTAAAGTTCTGTTTTCTCTAAGTCTGAAGGCTGCCCACACTGTGCCTGTGTGGTGCGGCTTGCATCTTCGCCTTTGGGAAGCTGCCGCTCGCCGATTCTCCCGGAGGCGAAGAAGCGGCTTCTTCGCACACAGAGCATTGTGGCGAGCGCAGGGAGCTCCTGAGAGCGGTTTGTGCTGAAACAAGCCCGGGACCGGCACTTAGCTTCGGAGAGCTGCATATCTGCGTCTTCTGCGTGTCTTGCCGCTCTACACTCAGCAAAAAGCTTTTCCACCATATCTTGCAAAGAGAAACTCTGCCAGGAAAGAAAACATCCAAAATCTTGTTCTAAAGCTTGCACGGAGGTCTGCAAAGAGTTTGGCAAGAATGAAAGGTAGTTGTCCAAAACTCGTTCTTTTCCAATATAATAACCATGGAAAAGGCAGGAGAGTGGTAAAGTACTGTTTTCTCTAAGTCTGAAGGCTGCCCACACTGTGCCTGTGTGGTGAGGCTTGCATCTTCACCTTTGGGAAGCTGCCGCTCGCCGATTCTCCCGCAGGCGAAGAAGCGGCTTCTTCGCACACAGAGCATTGTGGCGAGCGCAGGGAGCTCCTGAGAGCGGTTTGTGCCGAAAGAAGCCCGGGACCGGCACTTAGCTTGGAGAGCTGCGTATCTGCGTCTTCTGCGTGTCTTGCCGCTCTACACTCAGCAAAAAGCTTTTCCAGCATATCTTGCAAAGAGAAACTCTGCCAGGAAAGAAAACATCCAAAATCTTGTTCTAAAGCTTGCACGGAGGTCTGCAAAGAGTTTGGCAAGAATGAAAGGTAGTTGTCCAAAACTCGTTCTTTTCCAATATAATAACCATGGAAAAGGCAGGAGAGTGGTAAAGTACTGTTTTCTCTAAGTCTGAAGGCTGCCCACACTGTGCCTGTGTGCTGCAGCTTGCATCTTCGCGTTTGGGAAGCTGCCGCTCGCCGATTCTCCCGCAGGCGAAGAAGCGGCTTCTTCGCACACAGAGCATTGTGGCGAGCGCAGGGAGCTCCTGAGAGCGGTTTGTGCCGAAAGAAGCCCGGGACCGGCACTTAGCTTCGGAGAGCTGCGTATCTGCGTCTTCTGCGTGTCTTGCCGCTCTACACTCAGCAAAAAGCTTTTCCAGCATATCTTGCAAAGAGAAACTCTGCCAGGAAAGAAAACATCCAAAATCTTGTTCTAAAGCTTGCACGGAGGTCTGCAAAGAGTTTGGCAAGAATGAAAGGTAGTTGTCCAAAACTCGTTCTTTTCCAATATAATAACCATGGAAAAGGCAGGAGAGTGGTAAAGTTCTGTTTTCTCTAAGTCTGAAGGCTGCCCACACTGTGACTGCATGGTGCGGCTTGCATCTTCGCCTTTGGGAAGCTGCCGCTCGCCGATTCTCCCGGAGGCGAAGAAGCGGCTTCTTCGCACACAGAGCATTGTGGCGAGCGCAGGGAGCTCCTGAGAGCGGTTTGTGCCGAAAGAAGCCCGGGACCGGCACTTAGCTTCGGAGAGCTGCGTATCTGCGTCTTCTGCGTGTCTTGCCGCTCTACACTCAGCAAAAAGCTTTTCCAGCATATCTTGCAAAGAGAAACTCTGCCAGGAAAGAAAACATCCAAAATCTTGTTCTAAAGCTTGCACGGAGGTCTGCAAAGAGTTTGGCAAGAATGAAAGGTAGTTGTCCAAAACTCGTTCTTTTCCAATAGAATAACCATGGAAAAGGCAGGAGAGTGGTAAAGTTCTGTTTTCTCTAAGTCTGAAGGCTGCCCACACTGTGCCTGTGTGGTGCAGCTTGCATCTTCGCCTTTGGGAAGCTGCCGCTCGCCGATTCTCCCGCAGGCGAAGAAGCGGCTTCTTCGCACACAGAGCATTGTGGCGAGCGCAGGGAGCTCCTGAGAGCGGTTTGTGCTGAAACAAGCCCGGGACCGGCACTTAGCTTCGGAGAGCTGCATATCTGCGTCTTCTGCGTGTCTTGCCGCTCTACACTCAGCAAAAAGCTTTTCCAGCATATCTTGCAAAGAGAAACTCTGCCAGGAAAGAAAACATCCAAAATCTTGTTCTAAAGCTTGCACGGAGGTCTGCAAAGAGTTTGGCAAGAATGAAAGGTAGTTGTCCAAAACTCGTTCTTTTCCAATAGAATAACCATGGAAAAGGCAGGAGAGTGGTAAAGTACTGTTTTCTCTAAGTCTGAAGGCTGCCCACACTGTGCCTGTGTGGTGCGGCTTGCATCTTCACCTTTGGGAAGCTGTCGCTCGCCGATTCGCCCGCAGGCGAAGAAGCGGCTTCTTCGCACACAGAGCATTGTGGCGAGCGCAGGGAGCTCCTGAGAGCGGTTTGTGCCGAAAGAAGCCCGGGACCGGCACTTAGCTTGGAGAGCTGCGTATCTGCGTCTTCTGCGTGTCTTGCCACTCTACACTCAGCAAAAAGCTTTTCCAGCATATCTTGCAAAGAGAAACTCTGCCAGGAAAGAAAACATCCAAAATCTTGTTCTAAAGCTTGCACGGAGGTCTGCAAAGAGTTTGGCAAGAATGAAAGATAGTTGTCCAAAACTCGTTCTTTTCCAATAGAATAACCATGGAAAAGGCAGGAGAGTGGTAAAGTACTGTTTTCTCTAAGTCTGAAGGCTGCCCACACTGTGCCTGTGTGGTGCAGCTTGCATCTTCGCCTTTGGGAAGCTGCCGCTCGCCGATTCTCCCGGAGGCGAAGAAGCGGCTTCTTCGCACACAGAGCATTGTGGCGAGCGCAGGGAGCTCCTGAGAGCGGTTTGTGCCGAAAGAAGCCCGGGACCGGCACTTAGCTTCGGAGAGCTGCGTATCTGCGTCTTCTGCGTGTCTTGCCGCTCTACACTCAGCAAAAAGCTTTTCCACCATATCTTGCAAGGAGAAACTCTGCCAGGAAAGAAAACATCCAAAATCTTGTTCTAAAGCTTGCACGGAGGTCTGCAAAGAGTTTGGCAAGAATGAAAGGTAGTTGTCCAAAACTCGTTCTTTTCCAATATAATAACCATGGAAAAGGCAGGAGAGTGGTAAAGTTCTGTTTTCTCTAAGTCTGAAGGCTGCCCACACTGTGCCTGCATGGTGCGGCTTGCATCTTCGCCTTTGGGAAGCTGCCGCTCGCCGATTCTCCCGGAGGCGAAGAAGCGGCTTCTTTGCACACAGAGCATTGTGGCGAGCGCAGGGAGCTCCTGAGAGCGGTTTGTGCCGAAAGAAGCCCGGGACCGGCACTTAGCTTCGGAGAGCTGCGTATCTGCGTCTTCTGCGTGTCTTGCCGCTCTACACTCAGCAAAAAGCTTTTCCAGCATATCTTGCAAAGAGAAACTCTGCCAGGAAAGAAAACATCCAAAATCTTGTTCTAAAGCTTGCACGGAGGTCTGCAAAGAGTTTGGCAAGAATGAAAGGTAGTTGTCCAAAACTCGTTCTTTTCCAATATAATAACCATGGAAAAGGCAGGAGAGTGGTAAAGTTCTGTTTTCTCTAAGTCTGAATGCTGCCCACACTGTGCCTGTGTGGTGCAGCTTGCATCTTCGCCTTTGGGAAGCTGCCGCTCGCCGATTCTCCCGGAGGCGAAGAAGCGGCTTCTTCGCACACAGAGCATTGTGGCGAGCGCAGGGAGCTCCTGAGAGCGGTTTGTGCTGAAAGAAGCCCGGGACCGGCACTTAGCTTCGGAGAGCTGCGTATCTGCGTCTTCTGCGTGTCTTGCCGCTCTACACTCAGCAAAAAGCTTTTCCACCATATCTTGCAAAGAGAAACTCTGCCAGGAAAGAAAACATCCAAAATCTTGTTCTAAAGCTTGCACGGAGGTCTGCAAAGAGTTTGGCAAGAATGAAAGGTAGTTGTCCAAAACTCGTTCTTTTCCAATATAATAACCATGGAAAAGGCAGGAGAGTGGTAAAGTTCTGTTTTCTCTAAGTCTGAAGGCTGCCCACACTGTGCCTGCATGGTGCGGCTTGCATCTTCGCCTTTGGGAAGCTGCCGCTCGCCGATTCTCCCGCAGGCGAAGAAGCGGCTTCTTCGCACACAGAGCATTGTGACGAGCGCAGGGAGCTCCTGAGAGCGGTTTGTGCCGAAAGAAGCCCGGGACCGGCACTTAGCTTCGGAGAGCTGCGTATCTGCGTCTTCTGCGTGTCTTGCCGCTCTACACTCAGCAAAAAGCTTTTCCACCATATCTTGCAAAGAGAAACTCTGCCAGGAAAGAAAACATCCAAAATCTTGTTCTAAAGCTTGCACGGAGGTCTGCAAAGAGTTTGGCAAGAATGAAAGGTAGTTGTCCAAAACTCGTTCTTTTCCAATATAATAACAATGGAAAAGGCAGGAGAGTGGTAAAGTTCTGTTTTCTCTAAGTCTGAAGGCTGCCCACACTGTGCCTGTGTGGTGCAGCTTGCATCTTCGCCTTTGGGAAGCTGCCGCTCGCCGATTCTCCCGGAGGCGAAGAAGCGGCTTCTTCGCACACAGAGCATTGTGGCGAGCGCAGGGAGCTCCTGAGAGCGGTTTGTGCCGAAAGAAGCCCGGGACCGGCACTTAGCTTCGGAGAGCTGCATATCTGCGTCTTCTGCGTGTCTTGCCGCTCTACACTCAGCAAAAAGCTTTTCCAGCATATCTTGCAAAGAGAAACTCTGCCAGGAAAGAAAACATCCAAAATCTTGTTCTAAAGCTTGCACGGAGGTCTGCAAAGAGTTTGGCAAGAATGAAAGGTAGTTGTCCAAAACTCGTTCTTTTCCAATATAATAACCATGGAAAAGGCAGGAGAGTGGTAAAGTACTGTTTTCTCTAAGTCTGAAGGCTGCCCACACTGTGCCTGTGTGGTGCGGCTTGCATCTTCACCTTTGGGAAGCTGTCGCTCGCCGATTCTCCCGCAGGCGAAGAAGCGGCTTCTTCGCACACAGAGCATTGTGGCGAGCGCAGGGAGCTCCTGAGAGCGGTTTGTGCCGAAAGAAGCCCGGGACCGGCACTTAGCTTGGAGAGCTGCGTATCTGCGTCTTCTGCGTGTCTTGCCGCTCTACACTCAGCAAAAAGCTTTTCCAGCATATCTTGCAAAGGGAAACTCTGCCAGGAAAGAAAACATCCAAAATCTTGTTCTAAAGCTTGCACGGAGGTCTGCAAAGAGTTTGGCAAGAATGAAAGGTAGTTGTCCAAAACTCGTTCTTTTCCAATATAATAACCATGGAAAAGGCAGGAGAGTGGTAAAGAACTGTTCTCTCTAAGTCTGAAGGCTGCCCACACTGTGCCTGTGTGGTGCGGCTTGCATCTTAACCTTTGGGAAGCTGTCGCTCGCCGATTCTCCCGCATGCGAAGAAGCGGCTTCTTCGCACACAGAGCATTGTGGCGAGCGCAGGGAGCTCCTGAGAGCGGTTTGTGCCGAAAGAAGCCCGGGACCGGCACTTAGCTTGGAGAGCTGCGTATCTGCGTCTTCTGCGTGTCTTGCCGCTCTACACTCAGCAAAAAGCTTTTTCAGCATATCTTGCAAAGAGAAACTCTGCCAGGAAAGAAAACATCCAAAATCTTGTTCTAAAGCTTGCACGGAGGTCTGCAAAGAGTTTGGCAAGAATGAAAGGTAGTTGTCCAAAACTCGTTCTTTTCCAATATAATAACCATGGAAAAGGCAGGAGAGTGGTAAAGTTCTGTTTTCTCTAAGTCTGAATGCTGCCCACACTGTGCCTGTGTGGTGCGGCTTGCATCTTCGCCTTTGGGAAGCTGCCGCTCGCCGATTCTCCCGGAGGCGAAGAAGCGGCTTCTTCGCACACAGAGCATTGTGGCGAGCGCAGGGAGCTCCTGAGAGCGGTTTGTGCCGAAAGAAGCCCGGGACCGGCACTTAGCTTCGGAGAGCTGCGTATCTGCGTCTTCTGCGTGTCTTGCCGCTCTACACTCAGCAAAAAGCTTTTCCACCATATCTTGCAAAGAGAAACTCTGCCAGGAAAGAAAACATCCAAAATCTTGTTCTAAAGCTTGCACGGAGGTCTGCAAAGAGTTTGGCAAGAATGAAAGGTAGTTGTCCAAAACTCGTTCTTTTCCAATAGAATAACCATGGAAAAGGCAGGAGAGTGGTAA
Source organism: Molothrus aeneus (assembly GCF_037042795.1). Classification (NCBI taxonomy): domain Eukaryota; kingdom Metazoa; phylum Chordata; class Aves; order Passeriformes; family Icteridae; genus Molothrus; species Molothrus aeneus. The sequence continues at coordinate 257,936 of NW_027098788.1, forward strand.
AGTTCTGTTTTCTCTAAGTCTGAAGGCTGCCCACACTGTGCCTGCATGGTGCGGCTTGCATCTTCGCCTTTGGGAAGCTGCCGCTCGCCGATTCTCCCGGAGGCGAAGAAGCGGCTTCTTCGCACACAGAGCATTGTGACGAGCGCAGGGAGCTCCTGAGAGCGGTTTGTGCCGAAAGAAGCCCGGGACCGGCACTTAGCTTCGGAGAGCTGCGTATCTGCGTCTTCTGCGTGTCTTGCCGCTCTACACTCAGCAAAAAGCTTTTCCAGCATATCTTGCAAAGAGAAACTCTGCCAGGAAAGAAAACATCCAAAATCTTGTTCTAAAGCTTGCACGGAGGTCTGCAAAGACTTTGGCAAGAATGAAAGGTAGTTGTCCAAAACTCGTTCTTTTCCAATATAATAACCATGGAAAAGGCAGGAGAGTGGTAAAGTACTGTTTTCTCTAAGTCTGAAGGCTGCCCACACTGTGCCTGTGTGGTGCGGCTTGCATCTTCACCTTTGGGAAGCTGTCGCTCGCCGATTCTCCCGGAGGCGAAGAAGAGGCTTCTTCGCACACAGAGCATTGTGGCGAGCGCAGGGAGCTCCTGAGAGCGGTTTGTGCCGAAAGAAGCCCGGGACCGGCACTTAGCTTGGAGAGCTGCGTATCTGTGTCTTCTGCGTGTCTTGCCGCTCTACACTCAGCAAAAAGCTTTTTCAGCATATCTTGCAAAGAGAAACTCTGCCAGGAAAGAAAACATCCAAAATCTTGTTCTAAAGCTTGCACGGAGGTCTGCAAAGAGTTTGGCAAGAATGAAAGGTAGTTGTCCAAAACTCGTTCTTTTCCAATATAATAACCATGGAAAAGGCAGGAGAGTGGTAAAGAACTGTTCTTTCTAAGTCTGAAGGCTGCCCACACTGTGCCTGTGTGCTGCAGCTTGCATCTTAACCTTTGGGAAGCTGTCGCTCGCCGATTCTCCCGCAGGCGAAGAAGCGGCTTCTTCGCACACAGAGCATTGTGGCGAGCGCAGGGAGCTCCTGAGAGCGTTTGTGCCGAAAGAAGCCCGGGACCGGCACTTAGATTGGAGAGCTGCGTATCTGCGTCTTCTGCGTGTCTTGCCGCTCTACACTCAGCAAAAAGCTTTTCCAGCATATCTTGCAAAGAGAAACTCTGCCAGGAAAGAAAACATCCAAAATCTTGTTCTAAAGCTTGCACGGAGGTCTGCAAAGAGTTTGGCAAGAATGAAAGGTAGTTGTCCAAAACTCGTTCTTTTCCAATATAATAACCATGGAAAAGGCAGGAGAGTGGTAAAGTACTGTTTTCTCTAAGTCTGAAGGCTGCCCACACTGTGCCTGCATGGTGCGGCTTGCATCTTCGCCTTTGGGAAGCTGCCGCTCGCCGATTCTCCCGGAGGCGAAGAAGCGGCTTCTTCGCACACAGAGCATTGTGGCGAGCGCAGGGAGCTCCTGAGAGCGGTTTGTGCCGAAAGAAGCCCGGGACCGGCACTTAGCTTCGGAGAGCTGCGTATCTGCGTCTTCTGCGTGTCTTGCCGCTCTACACTCAGCAAAAAGCTTTTCCAGCATATCTTGCAAAGAGAAACTCTGCCAGGAAAGAAAACATCCAAAATCTTGTTCTAAAGCTTGCACGGAGGTCTGCAAAGAGTTTGGCAAGAATGAAAGGTAGTTGTCCAAAACTCGTTCTTTTCCAATATAATAACCATGGAAAAGGCAGGAGAGTGGTAAAGTTCTGTTTTCTCTAAGTCTGAAGGCTGCCCACACTGTGCCTGTGTGGTGCGGCTTGCATCTTCGCCTTTGGGAAGCTGCCGCTCGCCGATTCTCCCGGAGGCGAAGAAGCGGCTTCTTCGCACACAGAGCATTGTGGCGAGCGCAGGGAGCTCCTGAGAGCGGTTTGTGCTGAAACAAGCCCGGGACCGGCACTTAGCTTCGGAGAGCTGCATATCTGCGTCTTCTGCGTGTCTTGCCGCTCTACACTCAGCAAAAAGCTTTTCCACCATATCTTGCAAAGAGAAACTCTGCCAGGAAAGAAAACATCCAAAATCTTGTTCTAAAGCTTGCACGGAGGTCTGCAAAGAGTTTGGCAAGAATGAAAGGTAGTTGTCCAAAACTCGTTCTTTTCCAATAGAATAACCATGGAAAAGGCAGGAGAGTGGTAAAGTACTGTTTTCTCTAAGTCTGAAGGCTGCCCACACTGTGCCTGTGTGCTGCAGCTTGCATCTTCGCGTTTGGGAAGCTGCCGCTCGCCGATTCTCCCGCAGGCGAAGAAGCGGCTTCTTCGCACACAGAGCATTGTGGCGAGCGCAGGGAGCTCCTGAGAGCGGTTTGTGCCGAAAGAAGCCCGGGACCGGCACTTAGCTTCGGAGAGCTGCGTATCTGCGTCTTCTGCGTGTCTTGCCGCTCTACACTCAGCAAAAAGCTTTTCCAGCATATCTTGCAAAGAGAAACTCTGCCAGGAAAGAAAACATCCAAAATCTTGTTCTAAAGCTTGCACGGAGGTCTGCAAAGAGTTTGGCAAGAATGAAAGGTAGTTGTCCAAAACTCGTTCTTTTCCAATAGAATAACCATGGAAAAGGCAGGAGAGTGGTAAAGTACTGTTTTCTCTAAGTCTGAAGGCTGCCCACACTGTGCCTGTGTGCTGCAGCTTGCATCTTCGCCTTTGGGAAGCTGCCGCTCGCCGATTCTCCAGGAGGCGAAGAAGCGGCTTCTTCGCACACAGAGCATTGTGGCGAGCGCAGGGAGCTCCTGAGAGCGGTTTGTGCCGAAAGAAGCCCGGGACCGGCACTTAGCTTCGGAGAGCTGCGTATCTGCGTCTTCTGCGTGTCTTGCCGCTCTACACTCAGCAAAAAGCTTTTCCACCATATCTTGCAAGGAGAAACTCTGCCAGGAAAGAAAACATCCAAAATCTTGTTCTAAAGCTTGCACGGAGGTCTGCAAAGAGTTTGGCAAGAATGAAAGGTAGTTGTCCAAAACTCGTTCTTTTCCAATAGAATAACCATGGAAAAGGCAGGAGAGTGGTAAAGTACTGTTTTCTCTAAGTCTGAAGGCTGCCCACACTGTGCCTGTGTGCTGCAGCTTGCATCTTCGCCTTTGGCAAGCTGCCGCTCGCCGATTCTCCCGGAGGCGAAGAAGCGGCTTCTTCGCACACAGAGCATTGTGGCGAGCGCAGGGAGCTCCTGAGAGCGGTTTGTGCCGAAAGAAGCCCGGGACCGGCACTTAGCTTCGGAGAGCTGCGTATCTGCGTCTTCTGCGTGTCTTGCCGCTCTACACTCAGCAAAAAGCTTTTCCACCATATCTTGCAAGGAGAAACTCTGCCAGGAAAGAAAACATCCAAAATCTTGTTCTAAAGCTTGCACAGGGGTCTGCAAAGAGTTTGGCAAGAATGAAAGGTAGTTGTCCAAAACTCGTTCTTTTCCAATAGAATAACCATGGAAAAGGCAGGAGAGTGGTAAAGTACTGTTTTCTCTAAGTCTGAAGGCTGCCCACACTGTGCCTGTGTGCTGCAGCTTGCATCTTCGCCTTTGGGAAGCTGCCGCTCGCCAACTCTTCCGGAGGCGAAGAAGCGGCTTCTTCGCACACAGAGCATTGTGGCGAGCGCAGGGAGCTCCTGAGAGCGGTTTGTGCCGAAAGAAGCCCGGGACCGGCACTTAGCTTCGGAGAGCTGCGTATCTGCGTCTTCTGCGTGTCTTGCCGCTCTACACTCAGCAAAAAGCTTTTCCACCATATCTTGCAAGGAGAAACTCTGCCAGGAAAGAAAACACCCAAAATCTTGTTCTAAAGCTTGCACGGGGGTCTGCAAAGAGTTTGGCAAGAATGAAAGGTAGTTGTCCAAAACTCGTTCTTTTCCAATAGAATAACCATGGAAGAGGCAGGAGAGTGGTAAAGTACTGTTTTCTCTAAGTCTGAAGGCTGCCCACACTGTGCCTGCGTGCTGCAGCTTGCATCTTCGCCTTTGGGAAGCTGCCGCTCGCCGATTCTCCCGGAGGCGAAGAAGCGGCTTCTTCGCACACAGAGCATTGTGGCGAGCGCAGGGAGCTCCTGAGAGCGGTTTGTGCCGAAAGAAGCCCGGGACCGGCACTTAGCTTCGGAGAGCTGCATATCTGCGTCTTCTGCGTGTCTTGCCGCTCTACACTCAGCAAAAAGCTTTTCCACCATATCTTGCAAGGAGAAACTCTGCCAGGAAAGAAAACATCCAAAATCTTGTTCTAAAGCTTGCACGGGGGTCTGCAAAGAGTTTGGCAAGAATGAAAGGTAGTTGTCCAAAACTCCTTCTTTTCCAATAGAATAACCATGGAAAAGGCAGGAGAGTGGTAAAGTACTGTTTTCTCTAAGTCTGAATGCTGCCCACACTGTGCCTGTGTGCTGCAGCTTGCATCTTCGCCTTTGGGAAGCTGCCGCTCGCCGATTCTCCCGGAGGCGAAGAAGAGGCTTCTTCGCACACAGAGCATTGTGGCGAGCGCAGGGAGCTCCTGAGAGCGGTTTGTGCCGAAAGAAGCCCGGGACCGGCACTTAGCTTCGGAGAGCTGCGTATCTGCGTCTTCTGCGTGTCTTGCCGCTCTACACTCAGCAAAAAGCTTTTCCACCATATCTTGCAAGGAGAAACTCTGCCAGGAAAGAAAACATCCAAAATCTTGTTCTAAAGCTTGCACGGGGGTCTGCAAAGAGTTTGGCAAGAATGAAAGGTAGTTGTCCAAAACTCGTTCTTTTCCAATAGAATAACCATGGAAAAGGCAGGAGAGTGGTAAAGTACTGTTTTCTCTAAGTCTGAAGGCTGCCCACACTGTGCCTGCGTGCTGCAGCTTGCATCTTTGCCTTTGGGAAGCTGCCGCTCGCCGATTCTCCCGGAGGCGAAGAAGCGGCTTCTTCGCACACAGAGCATTGTGGCGAGCGCAGGGAGCTCCTGAGAGCGGTTTGTGCCGAAAGAAGCCCGGGACCGGCACTTAGCTTCGGAGAGCTGCGTATCTGCGTCTTCTGCGTGTCTTGCTGCTCTACACTCAGCAAAAAGCTTTTCCACCATATCTTGCAAGGAGAAACTCTGCCAGGAAAGAAAACATCCAAAATCTTGTTCTAAAGCTTGCACGGGGGTCTGCAAAGAGTTTGGCAAGAATGAAAGGTAGTTGTCCAAAACTCGTTCTTTTCCAATAGAATAACCATGGAAAAGGCAGGAGAGTGGTAAAGTACTGTTTTCTCTAAGTCTGAAGGCTGCCCACACTGTGCCTGCGTGCTGCAGCTTGCATCTTCGCCTTTGGGAAGCTGCCGCTCGCCGATTCTCCCGGAGGCGAAGAAGCGGCTTCTTCGCACACAGAGCATTGTGGCGAGCGCAGGGAGCTCCTGAGAGCGGTTTGTGCCGAAAGAAGCCCGGGACCGGCACTTAGCTTCGGAGAGCTGCGTATCTGCGTCTTCTGCGTGTCTTGCCGCTCTACACTCAGCAAAAAGCTTTTCCACCATATCTTGCAAGGAGAAACTCTGCCAGGAAAGAAAACATCCAAAATCTTGTTCTAAAGCTTGCACGGGGGTCTGCAAAGAGTTTGGCAAGAATGAAAGGTAGTTGTCCAAAACTCGTTCTTTTCCAATAGAATAACCATGGAAAAGGCAGGAGAGTGGTAAAGTACTGTTTTCTCTAAGTCTGAAGGCTGCCCACACTGTGCCTGCGTGCTGCAGCTTGCATCTTCGCCTTTGGGAAGCTGCCGCTCGCCGATTCTCCCGGAGGCGAAGAAGCGGCTTCTTCGCACACAGAGCATTGTGGCGAGCGCAGGGAGCTCCTGAGAGCGGTTTGTGCCGAAAGAAGCCTGGGACCGGCACTTAGCTTCGGAGAGCTGCGTATCTGCGTCTTCTGCGTGTCTTGCCGCTCTACACTCAGCAAAAAGCTTTTCCACCATATCTTGCAAGGAGAAACTCTGCCAGGAAAGAAAACATCCAAAATCTTGTTCTAAAGCTTGCACGGGGGTCTGCAAAGAGTTTGGCAAGAATGAAAGGTAGTTGTCCAAAACTCGTTCTTTTCCAATAGAATAACCATGGAAAAGGCAGGAGAGTGGTAAAGTACTGTTTTCTCTAAGTCTGAAGGCTGCCCACACTGTGCCTGTGTGCTGCAGCTTGCATCTTCGCCTTTGGGAAGCTGCCGCTCGCCGATTCTCCTCGAGGCGAAGAAGCGGCTTCTTCGCACACAGAGCATTGTGGCGAGCGCAGGGAGCTCCTGAGAGCGGTTTGTGCCGAAAGAAGCCCGGGACCGGCACTTAGCTTCGGAGAGCTGCGTATCTGCGTCTTCTGCGTGTCTTGCCGCTCTACACTCAGCAAAAAGCTTTTCCACCATATCTTGCAAGGAGAAACTCTGCCAGGGAAGAAAACATCCACAATCTTGTTCTAAAGCTTGCACGGGGGTCTGCAAAGAGTTTGGCAAGAATGAAAGGTAGTTGTCCAAAACTCGTTCTTTTCCAATAGAATAACCATGGAAAAGGCAGGAGAGTGGTAAAGTACTGTTTTCTCTAAGTCTGAAGGCTGCCCACACTGTGCCTGCGTGCTGCAGCTTGCATCTTCGCCTTTGGGAAGCTGCCGCTCGCCGATTCTCCCGGAGGCGAAGAAGCGGCTTCTTCGCACACAGAGCATTGTGGCGAGCGCAGGGAGCTCCTGAGAGCGGTTTGTGCCGAAAGAAGCCCGGGACCGGCACTTAGCTTCGGAGAGCTGCGTATCTGCGTCTTCTGCGTGTCTTGCCGCTCTACACTCAGCAAAAAGCTTTTCCACCATATCTTGCAAGGAGAAACTCTGCCAGGAAAGAAAACATCCAAAATCTTGTTCTAAAGCTTGCACGGGGGTCTGCAAAGAGTTTGGCAAGAATGAAAGGTAGTTGTCCAAAACTCGTTCTTTTCCAATAGAATAACCATGGAAAAGGCAGGAGAGTGGTAAAGTACTGTTTTCTCTAAGTCTGAAGGCTGCCCACACTGTGCCTGCGTGCTGCAGCTTGCATCTTCGCCTTTGGGAAGCTGCCGCTCGCCGATTCTCCCGGAGGCGAAGAAGCGGCTTCTTCGCACACAGAGCATTGTGGCGAGCGCAGGGAGCTCCTGAGAGCGGTTTGTGCCGAAAGAAGCCTGGGACCGGCACTTAGCTTCGGAGAGCTGCGTATCTGCGTCTTCTGCGTGTCTTGCCGCTCTACACTCAGCAAAAAGCTTTTCCACCATATCTTGCAAGGAGAAACTCTGCCAGGAAAGAAAACATCCAAAATCTTGTTCTAAAGCTTGCACGGGGGTCTGCAAAGAGTTTGGCAAGAATGAAAGGTAGTTGTCCAAAACTCGTTCTTTTCCAATAGAATAACCATGGAAAAGGCAGGAGAGTGGTAAAGTACTGTTTTCTCTAAGTCTGAAGGCTGCCCACACTGTGCCTGTGTGCTGCAGCTTGCATCTTCGCCTTTGGGAAGCTGCCGCTCGCCGATTCTCCTCGAGGCGAAGAAGCGGCTTCTTCGCACACAGAGCATTGTGGCGAGCGCAGGGAGCTCCTGAGAGCGGTTTGTGCCGAAAGAAGCCCGGGACCGGCACTTAGCTTCGGAGAGCTGCGTATCTGCGTCTTCTGCGTGTCTTGCCGCTCTACACTCAGCAAAAAGCTTTTCCACCATATCTTGCAAGGAGAAACTCTGCCAGGGAAGAAAACATCCACAATCTTGTTCTAAAGCTTGCACGGGGGTCTGCAAAGAGTTTGGCAAGAATGAAAGGTAGTTGTCCAAAACTCGTTCTTTTCCAATAGAATAACCATGGAAAAGGCAGGAGAGTGGTAAAGTACTGTTTTCTCTAAGTCTGAAGGCTGCCCACACTGTGCCTGCGTGCTGCAGCTTGCATCTTCGCCTTTGGGAAGCTGCCGCTCGCCGATTCTCCCGGAGGCGAAGAAGCGGCTTCTTCGCACACAGAGCATTGTGGCGAGCGCAGGGAGCTCCTGAGAGCGGTTTGTGCCGAAAGAAGCCCGGGACCGGCACTTAGCTTCGGAGAGCTGCGTATCTGCGTCTTCTGCGTGTCTTGCTGCTCTACACTCAGCAAAAAGCTTTTCCACCATATCTTGCAAGGAGAAACTCTGCCAGGAAAGAAAACATCCAAAATCTTGTTCTAAAGCTTGCACGGGGGTCTGCAAAGAGTTTGGCAAGAATGAAAGGTAGTTGTCCAAAACTCGTTCTTTTCCAATAGAATAACCATGGAAAAGGCAGGAGAGTGGTAAAGTACTGTTTTCTCTAAGTCTGAAGGCTGCCCACACTGTGCCTGTGTGCTGCAGCTTGCATCTTCGCCTTTGGGAAGCTGCCGCTCGCCGATTCTCCCGGAGGCAAAGAAGCGGCTTCTTCGCACACAGAGCATTGTGGCGAGCGCAGGGAGCTCCTGAGAGCGGTTTGTGCCGAAAGAAGCCCGGGACCGGCACTTAGCTTCGGAGAGCTGCGTATCTGCGTCTTCTGCGTGTCTTGCCGCTCTACACTCAGCCAAAAGCTTTTCCACCATATCTTGCAAGGAGAAACTCTGCCAGGAAAGAAAACATCCAAAATCTTGTTCTAAAGCTTGCACGGGGGTCTGCAAAGAGTTTGGCAAGAATGAAAGGTAGTTGTCCAAAACTCGTTCTTTTCCAATAGAATAACCATGGAAAAGGCAGGAGAGTGGTAAAGTACTGTTTTCTCTAAGTCTGAAGGCTGCCCACACTGTGCCTGCGTGCTGAAGCTTGCATCTTCGCCTTTGGGAAGCTGCCGCTCGCCGATTCTCCCGGAGGCGAAGAAGCGGCTTCTTCGCACACAGAGCATTGTGGCGAGCGCAGGGAGCTCCTGAGAGCGGTTTGTGCCGAAAGAAGCCCGGGACCGGCACTTAGCTTCGGAGAGCTGCGTATCTGCGTCTTCTGCGTGTCTTGCCGCTCTACACTCAGCAAAAAGCTTTTCCAACATATCTTGCAAGGAGAAACTCTGCCAGGAAAGAAAACATCCAAAATCTTGTTCTAAAGCTTGCACGGGGGTCTGCAAAGAGTTTGGCAAGAATGAAAGGTAGTTGTCCAAAACTCATTCTTTTCCAATAGAATAACCATGGAAAAGGCAGGAGAGTGGTAAAGTACTGTTTTCTCTAAGTCTGAAGGCTGCCCACACTCTGACTGTGTGGTGCAGCTTGCATCTTCGCCTTTGGGAAGCTGCCGCTCGCCGATTCTCCCGGAGGCGAAGAAGCGGCTTCTTCGCACACAGAGCATTGTGGCGAGCGCAGGGAGCTCCTGAGAGCGGTTTGTGCCGAAAGAAGCCCGGGACCGGCACTTAGCTTCGGAGAGCTGCGTATCTGCGTCTTCTGCGTGTCTTGCCGCTCTACACTCAGCAAAAAGCTTTTCCACCATATCTTGCAAGGAGAAACTCTGCCAGGAAAGAAAACATCCAAAATCTTGTTCTAAAGCTTGCACGGGGGTCTTCAAAGAGTTTGGCAAGAATGAAAGGTAGTTGTCCAAAACTCGTTCTTTTCCAATAGAATAACCATGGAAAAGGCAGGAGAGTGGTAAAGTACTGTTTTCTCTAAGTCTGAAGGCTGCCCACACTGTGCCTGCGTGCTGCAGCTTGCATCTTCGCCTTTGGGAAGCTGCCGCTCGCCGATTCTCCCGGAGGCGAAGAAGCGGCTTCTTCGCACACAGAGCATTGTGGCAAGCGCAGGGAGCTCCTGAGAGCGGTTTGTGCCGAAAGAAGCCCGGGACCGGCACTTAGCTTCGGAGAGCTGCGTATCTGCGTCTTCTGCGTGTCTTGCCGCTCTACACTCAGCAAAAAGCTTTTCCACCATATCTTGCAAGGAGAAACTCTGCCAGGAAAGAAAACATCCAAAATCTTGTTCTAAAGCTTGCACGGGGGTCTGCAAAGAGTTTGGCAAGAATGAAAGGTAGTTGTCCAAAACTCGTTCTTTTCCAATAGAATAACCATGGAAAAGGCAGGAGAGTGGTAAAGTACTGTTTTCTCTAAGTCTGAAGGCTGCCCACACTGTGCCTGTGTGCTGCAGCTTGCATCTTCGCCTTTGGGAAGCTGCCGCTCGCCGATTCTCCCGGAGGCGAAGAAGCGGCTTCTTCGCACACAGAGCATTGTGGCGAGCGCAGGGAGCTCCTGAGAGCGGTTTGTGCCGAAAGAAGCCCGGGACCGGCACTTAGCTTCGGAGAGCTGCGTATCTGCGTCTTCTGCGTGTCTTGCCGCTCTACACTCAGCAAAAAGCTTTTCCACCATATCTTGCAAGGAGAAACTCTGCCAGGAAAGAAAACATCCAAAATCTTGTTCTAAAGCTTGCACGGGGGTCTGCAAAGAGTTTGGCAAGAATGAAAGGTAGTTGTCCAAAACTCGTTCTTTTCCAATAGAATAACCATGGAAAAGGCAGGAGAGTGGTAAAGTACTGTTTTCTCTAAGTCTGAAGGCTGCCCACACTGTGCCTGCGTGCTGCAGCTTGCATCTTCGCCTTTGGGAAGCTGCCGCTCGCCGATTCTCCCGGAGGCGAAGAAGCGGCTTCTTCGCACACAGAGCATTGTGGCGAGCGCAGGGAGCTCCTGAGAGCGGTTTGTGCCGAAAGAAGCCTGGGACCGGCACTTAGCTTCGGAGAGCTGCGTATCTGCGTCTTCTGCGTGTCTTGCCGCTCTACACTCAGCAAAAAGCTTTTCCACCATATCTTGCAAGGAGAAACTCTGCCAGGAAAGAAAACATCCAAAATCTTGTTCTAAAGCTTGCACGGGGGTCTGCAAAGAGTTTGGCAAGAATGAAAGGTAGTTGTCCAAAACTCGTTCTTTTCCAATAGAATAACCATGGAAAAGGCAGGAGAGTGGTAAAGTACTGTTTTCTCTAAGTCTGAAGGCTGCCCACACTGTGCCTGTGTGCTGCAGCTTGCATCTTCGCCTTTGGGAAGCTGCCGCTCGCCGATTCTCCTCGAGGCGAAGAAGCGGCTTCTTCGCACACAGAGCATTGTGGCGAGCGCAGGGAGCTCCTGAGAGCGGTTTGTGCCGAAAGAAGCCCGGGACCGGCACTTAGCTTCGGAGAGCTGCGTATCTGCGTCTTCTGCGTGTCTTGCCGCTCTACACTCAGCAAAAAGCTTTTCCACCATATCTTGCAAGGAGAAACTCTGCCAGGGAAGAAAACATCCACAATCTTGTTCTAAAGCTTGCACGGGGGTCTGCAAAGAGTTTGGCAAGAATGAAAGGTAGTTGTCCAAAACTCGTTCTTTTCCAATAGAATAACCATGGAAAAGGCAGGAGAGTGGTAAAGTACTGTTTTCTCTAAGTCTGAAGGCTGCCCACACTGTGCCTGCGTGCTGCAGCTTGCATCTTCGCCTTTGGGAAGCTGCCGCTCGCCGATTCTCCCGGAGGCGAAGAAGCGGCTTCTTCGCACACAGAGCATTGTGGCGAGCGCAGGGAGCTCCTGAGAGCGGTTTGTGCCGAAAGAAGCCCGGGACCGGCACTTAGCTTCGGAGAGCTGCGTATCTGCGTCTTCTGCGTGTCTTGCTGCTCTACACTCAGCAAAAAGCTTTTCCACCATATCTTGCAAGGAGAAACTCTGCCAGGAAAGAAAACATCCAAAATCTTGTTCTAAAGCTTGCACGGGGGTCTGCAAAGAGTTTGGCAAGAATGAAAGGTAGTTGTCCAAAACTCGTTCTTTTCCAATAGAATAACCATGGAAAAGGCAGGAGAGTGGTAAAGTACTGTTTTCTCTAAGTCTGAAGGCTGCCCACACTGTGCCTGTGTGCTGCAGCTTGCATCTTCGCCTTTGGGAAGCTGCCGCTCGCCGATTCTCCCGGAGGCAAAGAAGCGGCTTCTTCGCACACAGAGCATTGTGGCGAGCGCAGGGAGCTCCTGAGAGCGGTTTGTGCCGAAAGAAGCCCGGGACCGGCACTTAGCTTCGGAGAGCTGCGTATCTGCGTCTTCTGCGTGTCTTGCCGCTCTACACTCAGCCAAAAGCTTTTCCACCATATCTTGCAAGGAGAAACTCTGCCAGGAAAGAAAACATCCAAAATCTTGTTCTAAAGCTTGCACGGGGGTCTGCAAAGAGTTTGGCAAGAATGAAAGGTAGTTGTCCAAAACTCGTTCTTTTCCAATAGAATAACCATGGAAAAGGCAGGAGAGTGGTAAAGTACTGTTTTCTCTAAGTCTGAAGGCTGCCCACACTGTGCCTGCGTGGTGCAGCTTGCATCTTCGCCTTTGGGAAGCTGCCGCTCGCCGATTCTCCCGGAGGCGAAGAAGCGGCTTCTTCGCACACAGAGCATTGTGGCGAGCGCAGGGAGCTCCTGAGAGCGGTTTGTGCCGAAAGAAGCCCGGGACCGGCACTTAGCTTCGGAGAGCTGCGTATCTGCGTCTTCTGCGTGTCTTGCCGCTCTACACTCAGCAAAAAGCTTTTCCAACATATCTTGCAAGGAGAAACTCTGCCAGGAAAGAAAACATCCAAAATCTTGTTCTAAAGCTTGCACGGGGGTCTGCAAAGAGTTTGGCAAGAATGAAAGGTAGTTGTCCAAAACTCATTCTTTTCCAATAGAATAACCATGGAAAAGGCAGGAGAGTGGTAAAGTACTGTTTTCTCTAAGTCTGAAGGCTGCCCACACTCTGACTGTGTGGTGCAGCTTGCATCTTCGCCTTTGGGAAGCTGCCGCTCGCCGATTCTCCCGGAGGCGAAGAAGCGGCTTCTTCGCACACAGAGCATTGTGGCGAGCGCAGGGAGCTCCTGAGAGCGGTTTGTGCCGAAAGAAGCCCGGGACCGGCACTTAGCTTCGGAGAGCTGCGTATCTGCGTCTTCTGCGTGTCTTGCCGCTCTACACTCAGCAAAAAGCTTTTCCACCATATCTTGCAAGGAGAAACTCTGCCAGGAAAGAAAACATCCAAAATCTTGTTCTAAAGCTTGCACGGGGGTCTTCAAAGAGTTTGGCAAGAATGAAAGGTAGTTGTCCAAAACTCGTTCTTTTCCAATAGAATAACCATGGAAAAGGCAGGAGAGTGGTAAAGTACTGTTTTCTCTAAGTCTGAAGGCTGCCCACACTGTGCCTGCGTGCTGCAGCTTGCATCTTCGCCTTTGGGAAGCTGCCGCTCGCCGATTCTCCCGGAGGCGAAGAAGCGGCTTCTTCGCACACAGAGCATTGTGGCGAGCGCAGGGAGCTCCTGAGAGCGGTTTGTGCCGAAAGAAGCCCGGGACCGGCACTTAGCTTCGGAGAGCTGCGTATCTGCGTCTTCTGCGTGTCTTGCCGCTCTACACTCAGCAAAAAGCTTTTCCACCATATCTTGCAAGGAGAAACTCTGCCAGGAAAGAAAACATCCAAAATCTTGTTCTAAAGCTTGCACGGGGGTCTGCAAAGAGTTTGGCAAGAATGAAAGGTAGTTGTCCAAAACTCGTTCTTTTCCAATAGAATAACCATGGAAAAGGCAGGAGAGTGGTAAAGTACTGTTTTCTCTAAGTCTGAAGGCTGCCCACACTGTGCCTGTGTGCTGCAGCTTGCATCTTCGCCTTTGGGAAGCTGCCGCTCGCCGATTCTCCCGGAGGCGAAGAAGCGGCTTCTTCGCACACAGAGCATTGTGGCGAGCGCAGGGAGCTCCTGAGAGCGGTTTGTGCCGAAAGAAGCCCGGGACCGGCACTTAGCTTCGGAGAGCTGCGTATCTGCGTCTTCTGCGTGTCTTGCCGCTCTACACTCAGCAAAAAGCTTTTCCACCATATCTTGCAAGGAGAAACTCTGCCAGGAAAGAAAACATCCAAAATCTTGTTCTAAAGCTTGCACGGGGGTCTGCAAAGAGTTTGGCAAGAATGAAAGGTAGTTGTCCAAAACTCGTTCTTTTCCAATAGAATAACCATGGAAAAGGCAGGAGAGTGGTAAAGTACTGTTTTCTCTAAGTCTGAAGGCTGCCCACACTGTGCCTGCGTGCTGCAGCTTGCATCTTCGCCTTTGGGAAGCTGCCGCTCGCCGATTCTCCCGGAGGCGAAGAAGCGGCTTCTTCGCACACAGAGCATTGTGGCGAGCGCAGGGAGCTCCTGAGAGCGGTTTGTGCCGAAAGAAGCCCGGGACCGGCACTTAGCTTCGGAGAGCTGCGTATCTGCGTCTTCTGCGTGTCTTGCCGCTCTACACTCAGCAAAAAGCTTTTCCACCATATCTTGCAAGGAGAAACTCTGCCAGGAAAGAAAACATCCAAAATCTTCTTCTAAAGCTTGCACGGGGGTCTGCAAAGAGTTTGGCAAGAATGAAAGGTAGTTGTCCAAAACTCGTTCTTTTCCAATAGAATAACCATGGAAAAGGCAGGAGAGTGGTAAAGTACTGTTTTCTCTAAGTCTGAAGGCTGCCCACACTGTGCCTGTGTGCTGCAGCTTGCATCTTCGCCTTTGGGAAGCTGCCGCTCGCCGATTCTCCAGGAGGCGAAGAAGCGGCTTCTTCGCACACAGAGCATTGTGGCGAGCGCAGGGAGCTCCTGAGAGCGGTTTGTGCCGAAAGAAGCCCGGGACCGGCACTTAGCTTCGGAGAGCTGCGTATCTGCGTCTTCTGCGTGTCTTGCCGCTCTACACTCAGCAAAAAGCTTTTCCACCATATCTTGCAAGGAGAAACTCTGCCAGGAAAGAAAACATCCAAAATCTTGTTCTAAAGCTTGCACGGGGGTCTGCAAAGAGTTTGGCAAGAATGAAAGGTAGTTGTCCAAAACTCGTTCTTTTCCAATAGAATAACCATGGAAAAGGCAGGAGAGTGGTAAAGTACTGTTTTCTCTAAGTCTGAAGGCTGCCCACACTGTGCCTGTGTGCTGCAGCTTGCATCTTCGCCTTTGGGAAGCTGCCGCTCGCCGATTCTCCCGGAGGCGAAGAAGCAGCTTCTTCGCACACAGAGCATTGTGGCGAGCGCAGGGAGCTCCTGAGAGCGGTTTGTGCCGAAAGAAGCCCGGGACCGGCACTTAGCTTCGGAGAGCTGCGTATCTGCGTCTTCTGCGTGTCTTGCCGCTCTACACTCAGCAAAAAGCTTTTCCACCATATCTTGCAAGGAGAAACTCTGCCAGGAAAGAAAACATCCAAAATCTTGTTCTAAAGCTTGCACGGGGGTCTGCAAAGAGTTTGGCAAGAATGAAAGGTAGTTGTCCAAAACTCGTTCTTTTCCAATAGAATAACCATGGAAAAGGCAGGAGAGTGGTAAAGTACTGTTTTCTCTAAGTCTGAATGCTGCCCACACTGTGCCTGCGTGCTGCAGCTTGCATCTTCGCCTTTGGGAAGCTGCCGCTCGCCGATTCTCCCGGAGGCGAAGAAGCGGCTTCTTCGCACACAGAGCATTGTGGCGAGCGCAGGGAGCTCCTGAGAGCGGTTTGTGCCGAAAGAAGCCCGGGACCGGCACTTAGCTTCGGAGAGCTGCGTATCTGCGTCTTCTGCGTGTCTTGCCGCTCTACACTCAGCAAAAAGCTTTTCCACCATATCTTGCAAGGAGAAACTCTGCCAGGAAAGAAAACATCCAAAATCTTGTTCTAAAGCTTGCACGGGGGTCTGCAAAGAGTTTGGCAAGAATGAAAGGTAGTTGTCCAAAACTCGTTCTTTTCCAATAGAATAACCATGGAAAAGGCAGGAGAGTGGTAAAGTACTGTTTTCTCTAAGTCTGAAGGCTGCCCACACTGTGCCTGTGTGCTGCAGCTTGCATCTTCGCCTTTGGGAAGCTGCCGCTCGCCGATTCTCCCGGAGGCGAAGAAGCGGCTTCTTCGCACACAGAGCATTGTGGCGAGCGCAGGGAGCTCCTGAGAGCGGTTTGTGCCGAAAGAAGCCCGGGACCGGCACTTAGCTTCGGAGAGCTGCGTATCTGCGTCTTCTGCGTGTCTTGCCGCTCTACACTCAGCAAAAAGCTTTTCCACCATATCTTGCAAGGAGAAACTCTGCCAGGAAAGAAAACATCCAAAATCTTGTTCTAAAGCTTGCACGGGGGTCTGCAAAGAGTTTGGCAAGAATGAAAGGTAGTTGTCCAAAACTCGTTCTTTTCCAATAGAATAACCATGGAAAAGGCAGGAGAGTGGTAAAGTACTGTTTTCTCTAAGTCTGAATGCTGCCCACACTGTGCCTGCGTGCTGCAGCTTGCATCTTCCGCCTTTGGGAAGCTGCCGCTCGCCGATTCTCCCGGAGGCGAAGAAGCGGCTTCTTCGCACACAGAGCATTGTGGCGAGCGCAGGGAGCTCCTGAGAGCGGTTTGTGCCGAAAGAAGCCCGGGACCGGCACTTAGCTTCGGAGAGCTGCGTATCTGCGTCTTCTGCGTGTCTTGCCGCTCTACACTCAGCAAAAAGCTTTTCCACCATATCTTGCAAGGAGAAACTCTGCCAGGAAAGAAAACATCCAAAATCTTGTTCTAAAGCTTGCACGGGGGTCTGCAAAGAGTTTGGCAAGAATGAAAGGTAGTTGTCCAAAACTCGTTCTTTTCCAATAGAATAACCATGGAAAAGGCAGGAGAGTGGTAAAGTACTGTTTTCTCTAAGTCTGAAGGCTGCCCACACTGTGCCTGTGTGCTGCAGCTTGCATCTTCGCCTTTGGGAAAGCTGCCGCTCGCCGATTCTCCCCGGAGGCGAAGAAGCGGCTTCTTCGCACACAGAGCATTGTGGCGAGCGCAGGGAGCTCCTGAGAGCGGTTTGTGCCGAAAGAAGCCCGGGACCGGCACTTAGCTTCGGAGAGCTGCGTATCTGCGTCTTCTGCGTGTCTTGCCGCTCTACACTCAGCAAAAAGCTTTTCCACCATATCTTGCAAGGAGAAACTCTGCCAGGAAAAGAAAACATCCAAAATCTTGTTCTAAAGCTTGCACGGGGGTCTTCAAAGAGTTTGGCAAGAATGAAAGGTAGTTGTCCAAAACTCGTTCTTTTCCAATAGAATAACCATGGAAAAGGCAGGAGAGTGGTAAAGTACTGTTTTCTCTAAGTCTGAAGGCTGCCCACACTGTGCCTGCGTGCTGCAGCTTGCATCTTCGCCTTTGGGGAAGCTGCCGCTCGCCGATTCTCCCGGAGGCGAAGAAGCGGCTTCTTCGCACACAGAGCATTGTGGCGAGCGCAGGGAGCTCCTGAGAGCGGTTTGTGCCGAAAGAAGCCCGGGACCCGGCACTTAGCTTCGGAGAGCTGCGTATCTGCGTCTTCTGCGTGTCTTGCCGCTCTACACTCAGCAAAAAGCTTTTCCACCATATCTTGCAAGGAGAACTCTGCCAGGAAGAAAACATCCAAAATCTTGTTCTAAAGCTTGCACGGGGGTCTGCAAAGAGTTTGGCAAGAATGAAAGGTAGTTGTCCAAAACTCGTTCTTTTCCCAATAGAATAACCATGGAAAAGGCAGGAGAGTGGTAAAGTACTGTTTTCTCTAAGTCTGAAGGCTGCCCACACTGTGCCTGTGTGCTGCAGCTTGCATCTTCGCCTTTGGGAAGCTGCCGCTCGCCGATTCTCCCGGAGGCGAAGAAGCGGCTTCTTCGCACACAGAGCATTGTGGCGAGCGCAGGGAGCTCCTGAGAGCGGTTTGTGCCGAAAGAAGCCGGGACCGGCACTTAGCTTCGGAGAGCTGCGTATCTGCTTCTTCTGCGTGTCTTGCCGCTCTACACTCAGCAAAAAGCTTTTCCACCATATCTTGCAAGGAGAAACTCTGCCAGGAAAGAAAACATCCAAAATCTTGTTCTAAAGCTTGCACGGAGGTCTGCAAAGAGTTTGGCAAGAATGAAAGGTAGTTGGTCCAAAACTCGTTCTTTTCCAATAGAATAACCATGGAAAAGGCAGGAGAGTGGTAAAGTACTGTTTTCTCTAAGTCTGAAGGCTGCCCACACTGTGCCTGCGTGCTGCAGCTTGCATCTTCGCCTTTGGGAAGCTGCCGCTCGCCGATTCTCCCGGAGGCGAAGAAGCGGCTTCTTCGCACACAGAGCATTGTGGCGAGCGCAGGGAGCTCCTGAGAGCGGTTTGTGCCGAAAGAAGCCCGGGACCGGCACTTAGCTTCGGAGAGCTGCGTATCTGCGTCTTCTGCGTGTCTTGCCGCTCTACACTCAGCAAAAAGCTTTTCCACCATATCTTGCAAGGAGAAACTCTGCCAGGAAAGAAAACATCCAAAATCTTGTTCTAAAGCTTGCACGGGGGTCTGCAAAGAGTTTTGGCAAGAATGAAAGGTAGTTGTCCAAAACTCGTTCTTTTCCAATAGAATAACCATGGAAAAGGCAGGAGAGGTGGTAAGGTACTGTTTTCTCTAAGTCTGAAGGCTGCCCCACACTGTGCCTGTGTGCTGCAGCTTGCATCTTCGCCTTTGGGAAGCTGCCGCTCGCCCGATTCTCCAGGAGGCGAAGAAGCGGCTTCTT